>NW_028317994.1:16182500-16482500 GCF_062004578.1 Staurois parvus | reverse complement strand
CTGGAGGGGTACCTAAGTATAGGTGGCTTTAGTTTGTCATGTATATTCTTGGTATACCTTTATGCCAGGATTAATTAACTTCCCTGCATGGGAGTGACCTTATCGTGGGCCCGTCGGTCAAGGCGGCGGAAGATGCAGAACCCAGAAGAAGACCAGGTGAAGATGTTGGTGCTGAAAGGGATATTACGAATCTCACTTAGCTGGAGGGTATATAAGTATAGGTGGCTTTAGTTTGTCATTCTTGGTAGTTCTAATTTTCTTCCACTGATAGGAGTTACAGTAAGTCATTAATAGGATGTTATAATCGCTTCTCGGCCTTTTGGCTAAGATCAAGTGTAGTATCTGTTCTTATCAGTGTCCAGTGGGGGTGCTCCCGGCCATTCTAGCTTTGCGGGGATGGCTGTTGTATAGTACCCTCACTGGTATGATGGGGGTCCGGACGGCTAGTACCGGGGGGACAGAAAGCGTGGCGCCCACGAGTAGTAGCTGGGGCCCGTGAGTAATTCCCCCGAGGAGACCAGAAGGACCCAGTACCTCCTGATTTGGACAGATCTACCTTGTCTGGCCAGGGGCTGGGAAGGCAGAAAGTTCGCAAACTCAGTGCCCCCTGAGTAGACGCCCTCAGGGGTGCCACTAGTAACACCTGGGTGTGGGACCCCACTGTGTGAAGATGGCACAAGGTCACTGTTTTTACACTCTTTTTGCACAGCGCCCTTAGGACCAGGCCTTTTGGCTAGGACCAGGGCAATTTTTGCTACAGGCCTCAGGGCCTGGTCTGTGCACAATTTGGCACGGTACCACTTTTTTATTTTCTATTTATTTATTTATTTAATTTAATCACTCCCACGTTTTGTCACTTTTTCTTGCTTTTGTGTGTGTTTTTTCACAGGATGGAGGGTGTGGGTCCTCGGGCCTTTCCTGAAGTCTAGGGGGAGGATGTGTGGCCTTTTGGTTCCTTCCTCCCCTGATCCCTAGGGGGTTTTCTCTTCGGGAGAGCCCCCTGACCAAGTACTGGGTGTCCGGCTTCGGCTGGACACAAGGAACGGTGGTCCACCAGGCCTTTTGGCCAGGAGGACCAAATGGGAACCTTGTCCCTGTCAGGAGCTTCGTGCCCCGGGGGATCAGGGTAGTGGTCCAGCCCCTTTAGGGGTAGGACAAAAGCACACCCCTAAGTGCACTTTTTCGTGTGGTGTTCGCACTTGCACTTTTTTTGTGATCACTTACGGGTTTTTCGTTCTAGTTTGCACGTTTGCGGACTTAAAAAAAAAAAAAAAAAAAAATGAATAGGATGTTACAGCTCTTTGCCTTGCTACCTTGATCTGCAAATGAATATTTACATAAATGCTATTGGTGTTTTGTTTTGTACTACCACTTGCAAATAAGAATCCAGAGCTTGGATTTAGACTCCTAGGCAAGTATTCTTTGCAGTTTTTGTTTTTTGTTTTTTTAATTACTGCAAACGGACCTTACAGGTTAAACCATTTAACAAGCTTGGTCGTTAAAAACCTTTGCGGTACAATTTATTGTTATATTGTAAAGATGAGCTGTGGCTAAAGTTAGTAAACTTTGACCATTGGGGTGTTAAACTAAAGCTAGTTTCCTCCTGCTGCAGTCTGGGTTTGATCCGATTTTCAGTGTGATTATGTAGTGCAACTTGAATGTGGTTTGCAATATTCTTTGGGGCCAAAATCATGCTGGAATCGCACCAAAGTAGTACAGGAACCTTTTCCAAAGTTATGCTTTGCTGACTTGCATCGATGTGGACAGCCATCATTAAAAACAATTTTATTTTATGCACACTCACAGGTACACGACTCAAGTCACCTTTGAAATCACACCAGCGTGAACGGAGCCTAAATGTTTGCAAAATAATGAATTTGCCACAAACTCATCCTCAAGGAACTCATTGTTCTCTGGGTACTCTTAGAGAGGGACTCCCATTCACTCCAATATAAATTTCATTGTTAACTTAACACGGCAGCTTTTTGCTCTTATTTATTTTGATCATTAAAATATGAATGTTTTTTACACCGTCTTTTTTCTTTTCTTTTCTTTTTTTCTGTTGCCTATAAAAGAAGGTGATTAAGAGATTTTCACACATACCCAAAAATGTGATATCATGTCATGAGTAGTGTCTTCCAGAAGCTACTTTCATTCCACAGTGTAAAAATAGTCGTATTTTCTTTCCAAGTAATAATTTAAGGCTTGTCCTCATTTTGGATTTAACCTGATAAGTTTTCAGTTGAATAGTGGGTACGATGTGATTCTCCTGTCTAGTCATAGTTAGGTTTTCATTTAGATTACGTTTGTTATCATTGCAGGTATGCACCCGAAAGTCTCACTGAGAGCAAGTTCTCTGTGGCTTCAGATGTGTGGAGTTTCGGGGTTGTCCTCTATGAGCTCTTTACATACAGTGAAAAAAATAAGAGCCCACCTTCGGTCAGTATGCAAAAAGATTCATTTTGTTTCACAATCCAAATTCAAACTGGCATGTATTGATTGCAGTGGCTCTGCTGTGTATGCACTTCTAGCACATGGCATCATTGACTGCATCAGTGAAAAATTCTGTAAAAGCATAATGAAATCATTTTCTGCCTTTTCATGTTGACTGATTTGCCCAAGGCCACCACATTTAAGACAAGATGCGTTAGCCAAAAATATAATGTGCTGACTGAAATGTGTAATAGAGGTCAGAATGTATTGAGCAGGCAGTCACTTGGTTAAAAAGATTAAAAGCGTTGCAATTTTCAGGGGAGGACAGATGTGTTCTTTTAGCTAAGATCAAGTGTAGTATCTGTTCTTATCAGTTGTCTGGGATAGAACCCTGGCTCCCTTTGCCAATTGGGGAGTCAGTTTGTAATCCAGGATGTAATTTAGGTGGGAATGGTGAGAGTGGTGGGGGAGCCTTTTCCTGCCGGGCTGATTTTGGCCTGGTGCACAGGCTTGTCCCCAGTTGTAGGCAAGGCTCTCCCTAAGCTTTCTAAATTCTGATGCCTTTCTGATAGGGATGGGGCTGCACTGGTCTGGCCGAGGGCCGGGCTGAGAAAGAAGCCCGTGGTGTATGTGCCCCTGGAGTGGCAGTCCAGGGGTGCAGAAATTCTCATGGTGAGGGAGCTCACTTTGAGTTTTAGGCACCTTGGTCACTACACCAGTCAATTTTTTTTTTCCACAGTTGCCTTTAGGGCTGGGCCTTTTGGCCAGGACCAGAGGAATTTTTTTATTCCTGCCTTAGTACTGCACTATGGCACATGCACTTATCCACTTCCCCCTTCCCTTTTTTTTTTTGTATGTTTGTCACTTGCACTCAATCTTTGCATAGCACATACGCACTTTTTCGCTTGCCTTGCCCTGAAAGTCTGGGGGGGGGTGTGGAAGAGTCATGTCATGGTCTTTTGGTTAAGGTCTCCTCCTCTCATGGGATCTCCCTTCTCAGGTGGACCAGTAGACCTTGCGCCCCCGGGGGGCTAGGGCCCTTTCTCTTCAGAGGTGGGCTAGATGTACACCCTGTGCACTTTTTTGTGTGCTTCACTTTAGTGTGTTCACTTTTTCTTTTTTTTTTTTTTGCACTGGGTGCTAGTTTTGTGAGTCTGTTCACTACACCACGGGACTTAAAAGAAAAGAAAAAAGATGTGTCCTACTGGTACCCCATTTGGTCCTCTTATGATTTTGCGGCCCTCAAGCAATATAAAAAGTTAAACTAAATGTTCATTAATAGTTAGGAGTTTTTACCATGTTTTTTTCATAGGACACCACAGGTGCATTTTTGCCATGTTTTCTATTGATTTCAATTGGTACTTTTTTTTTTTACCAAAAATGCAGCAGGCAGGATTTAAAAATAAAAATAAAAATGCACCTGACCTATAGCAACCGATCAGTGTGAAGCGTTCCATAGGCATACTTGGTTACACCTGGTTTCTCTTCCGCTTTTTTTTTTTTTTCACCACGAAAGCGAAAGAAAAACGGGTCAGTGTGACACTGGCCTAAACCTGTAGTATTCTAATTTTGAAACTGAGTATTTCAGAAAACATTTACTATTTCATTTCTTAGGAAGAACATATTGTAAGCTGCAGATGTTAATTATTCAAGTGCTTTAATTATTTTTAAATGCCATAGCTACAGGACCTTAATAAACACAATATGGCCTTATATGATTTCACTTTAATTGTTTGCCCTTTTTTCTTTTCAATCTTACCTGAATTATAGTATCAGCTTAATTTTTCTATAAGTTCATCAGTTCTTTGGCACTTCCCCCTTCTGTTAGATGAAATTTTTTACAACTACTTTTGTGGAAACATACAGCAGGTAAAATCAGTATTGAACACGTCGCCATTTTTCTCAATAAATATATTTCTAAAGGTGCTATTGACATGGCATTTTCACCACATGTGAGTAGCAACCCATGCGATCCATACATACAAAGAAACCAATACAAATAAGTTCAGAAATTGTTATGTGTAATAAAATGGAATGACACAGGGAAAACTATTGAACACGCTAACTGAAATGTAATACTTCATACAAAATCCTTTGTTTGTAATGACAGCTACAAGACTCCTCCTCTATGGCGAAACTATTAGCATGCATTGCTCAGGTGTGATTTTGGCCCATTTTTCTACACAAACAGTCTTCAAATCTTGAAGGTTCCATGGGCCTCTTCTATGAACTGTGATCTTTATTTCTTTCCATAGATTTTCTATTGGATTCAAGTCAGATGATTGGCTGGGCTGTTCTTGGAGCTTTATTTTCTTTCTTTGAAACCAATTGAGAGTTTCCTTGGCTTTATGCTTGTGATTATTGTCTTGCTTAAATGTCCACCCTCATTTCATCTTCGTCGTCCTGGTAGATAGCAGCAGATTTTTATCAAGAATGTCTTGGTACATTTTTCCAGTCATCCTTCCTTCAATACAATTGTTTGCCAGTACCGTATGCTTAAAAACAGCTCCACACCATGATGTTTCCACCTCAAAACTTCACTGTTAGTATGGCGTTTTTGGGATGATGTGCAGTGCCATTTGCCCTCCAAGCATGGTGTGTATTCTGGAATCCAAAGAGTTCAATTTTGGTCTCATCTGACCAGACTATATTCTCCCAGTATTTCATAGGCTTGTCTAAATGTTGTGCAACAAACTTTAAATGAGCTTCAACATGTTTTTTCTTCAGCAATGGAGTCTTGCCTGGTGAGCATGCAATGCATAAAGGACATGGTGGATGAGTGCATTACTTATTGTTGTTTTTTTTTTTTTTTTTAAACAATTGTACCTGCTAATTCCAGGTCTTTCCGAAGCTCTCCACAAGTGTTCCTTGGCTCTTGGACAACTCTTCTCATAATTCTTTTCACCCCTCTGTCAGAAATATAGTGAGGTGCACTGGGTTTTGGACGGTTTATGGTGAAATCATGTTCTTTCCACTTCTGGATTATGGCCCCAACAGTGCTCACTGGAACATTCAGAAGTTTAATGCCATCAGTATGTTTTGCAACAATAAGGTTGCAAAAGTCTTGAGAGAGCTCTTTGCTTTTATCCTTCATGAGATGTTTCTTGTGTGACACCTTGGTAATGTGCCACCTTTTTATAGGCCATCAGTTGAGACTGAACCAGCTAATATTATTTTGCACTGACAAGGGGCAGGATTGCTTTCTAATTACTGCTAGATTTCAGCCGGTGTCTTGGCTTTCCATGCCTTTTTGCCCCTTTCTTCATGTGTTCAATACTCTTTCCCTGTGTCATTCCATTTTATCACACAACTTAATTTCTGGACTTATTTGTTTTGGTTTCTTTGTATGTTTGGATTACTTGGGTTGTTACAGTCTTGTGGTTTAAATTTCATGTCAATAACACCTTTAGAAATATATTTACCTAAAAAAAATGGTGATGTGTTCAATATTTATTTTACCCATTGGATCTTTAAAAAATATTAATTATTTGGTCAATAACATTAAACTCTGATTCAAGTAGACAGTCAACTTTCCTATTGCTTAATGGAAAATTCTTCAGTTTAAAATGAAATTGTGCCATGAATACTTTAACCACTTTCCACCTGGTCACAGTAGATTTTCTGTTTACAAACACCACAGGGCTCTATACACAGAGTAGCGAATTGCAAAGTAGGGAGAAAAAAACAGGCAGATGTAATGTGAAGTGTCCCAGAAAGCTGCAGGGAAATGGTGGTGGGAGGGGATTTCATAGTTTCTTCGCCGCGACGAAATGAGCCGGAAGTGGGAGCGGGTATCTTTTTTTAAAACCAAGTACCCACTCCCCCCAAAAGGTGCCAAATGTGGCAGCAGAGGGGGGAGGGCAGACAAATGGAGCTTTGCCTTTTGGGTGGAGCTCCGCTTTACGGTAGTACAGTGCTGAATAGCAAAAAATACCCGCTCATGAAGGAGGTAAAACCTTCCTGAGGTCAAGTGGTTAACATATCCAAGTACAGAAGAAAAGTAGTACAGAATAATATAACTACAATGTGGTGACAACAAGCAAGGCTTTCTAATAACTGAGGATCATCACACACTGGTGTCATGACACAAATTGATGCATTCCTACTAGTCCTATCCTATTTCTTAGAGCAGGCATGTCCAAAGTCCGGCCCGCGGGCCATTTACGGCCCAGGGGTCGGTTTAATACGGCCCTCCAACAGCCCTCCCTGCTCTGTGTAATGTGGCCCTCCCTTCTATGGCAGACAGTCTTCTGCTTGAGAGCAGAGGGCAGTGCGCATGCCTGACTGCGGCGCGTTCTCCCTGGTCTGTGTAAATGCGGCTGTCGCACGGCCCTCCCTTCTGTGGCAGACAGTCTTCTGCTTGAGAGCAGTGCGCATGCGTGACTGCGCCGCGCTGGGAGTGACAGAGGGCGGTGACGTCAGGGCCGGGCTTCCAGCGTGAAGTGTGTTTCTCTTCCCCTCCCGGCTGCTGAGCAGAGACTTCAGCTCCAGCTACCTTTTTCACCCTTCACATTAGTGCAGGTAAGCTTTTTTTAAATTTATTTTCAATACATTGTGAAAACTCAGCTGTCAGTTGATCTTAATGCTATGAAATGAAAAGTATGTCGTTTGCAATTAAATTGGCATAAAATAATTTATTTGCATTTAATTGTAATGGTTCAAAGAATGTTCGGAAAAATGTTCGGCCCTCCACCATGTTCACTTCATCCAATCTGGCCCTCTTTGAAAAAAGTTTGGACACCCCTGTCTTAGAGGGAAGGTGCACCTGCTGTAATCACAGCTCCGGTGTTGTAATAAGAGAAAAACTGTATTGAACATTTAACCAATCACAGAAGCAATAAATTATATCTGGGAGATCAAAGTCTACATTTTTTTTTCAAGGGAAATGGTGGGGTACTTTGTCCCATTACTTTTTGTTAGGTGATTATGGACCCCTTTTGTTTACCTATTTATAGTGAGGAATAATCCACTGCAGACTCCTAATGCTGTCCTAGGCTAATACTCCTAGGCTGTCTAATACAGAAATTACCGATACTATGTAGTTCTTTATAGAAATCTGACTTGAGATGTTGATTTATGATTCACAACACAAAGGAAGAATAGAAATTAAACTGTATAGTCCTCATCTGCCCATCAGACCCATCTACTCCAGATGTTAGGAGCAGTCTATAATCTGGATGAGTGGTGTTTTTGACTGCATAGTAGCAAAGTTTCTTCGACAGCTTTTAAAGTTCAGTGACTTATTGTTGAAATTATACTTTTGAATAAAATGCAGCGGAAAAGTACTATAATGTCTGTACTTTCAGTCAATTAATTACATTCACATTGTATACTGTATATGTTGACTGCAGGGAGAAGAGGCAGGCATGTTTTGTTTATGATGTAAACTAAATTTCCCTTTTCAATCAGCACACATTTTGTGGTAGCATTGCATTGTTCATTAAAAAGTCGTTTAAAATCTGACTTGCACATTTTTTTCATGTTTGCAATAAGTTTTCTTTTCCCAAATCTGATTTATTTGTAGGAGTTTATGAGGATGATTGGAAATGATAAACAGGGACAGATGATTGTATTTCACTTGATCGAGTTGCTGAAGAATGACGGGAGACTGCCACAACCAGAGGGCTGCCCTAATGAGGTATTACATATTTGCAGTGTGGAGTACTATTGTTTGGAAAAATGTTAATACTGAACTTTTGTAGGACAATGTTTGGGATGTACTGCAGCTTTTCTGTTAGGAATTAGTTCAGTGTATATACTCAGATATACTACAACACTACAGAGGCGTAGTACAACACTGCAGAGCCAAAGAAGGTTTATCTGCAGTTTTATCACATTTCAGTTTCTATCAGTGTATGGATAGAGATAATTGGATATTTATATGACTAACATGGTACAGCACTGTAATGCCATGTGATTGATCTTTTATATTATGTAACATTCCACTAAAACTCCTGTGCTTTAAAGGATAGGTTCACCTTTAGAAGCATGTTATATGTTACACCAATATTTAGGGTGTATCATGTTCCTATGCCCCCACCTCCCTCCACCAGCGCTGCCCTCTCTCTGACAGTGGAAAAAAGAGTTCTTCTCCCCGCGCCCACTGTCACAATTTGTAAACTGCGTGGCCATGTGGGGCTCTGCTCACACAGCCACCTCTTTCATTCAGAGTTTTCTGTGAATTAATAGACTACAAGTACCATCATCCATTGCTGCTGACAGCTTGTAGTTCTTAATTAATTGCGAAGGTGCTGGTGATCACTCTTGTAGTTCATTGAATCTTCCTGCCATTCAGTAACTGCCTGCCTGTATGGGAGATACAGGTAGACAACTTACTGAGAGTCTGCAGGATCCTGGCATTGCACCCCCGATCTTCTGATTACATGAAAGGTACATTCTCACAAATGCTCATTCAGAAGTCAATAAATCATAAATGGAGATTAGTAAAGCAAGACTGCCCCAAGTGGAACATTCCCCCTCCCCTCTATCACTGTTCTGGGGACTACCCAAAATTTGTGATTTTCCTTTATTTTCTCTTTCGGCAATCATGGTAAACATGACAAATAGGGCGAATCTCGCTAATGAGGGGACAGATAGCAGTAAGAAGCTAACGTGTTCTAATCCCTCTCCACTAATTAGAAAATGTTTTGTCTTTAGTTATTTTTTAATTTATTTATTCCATAAAAAGCATTACAATCACTGCATTTCCATTTGCATGAAGTAATTACCACATTAATACTGGACTGGAGGTTTTTTTTCCACATTAAATCTTACTTAAAGCTACTCTATAAAAAAAAATATGGGGACTTTTGCAGTACCAAAGTTGACCTAGTTTATATCTCCTGATAATTGTGGCATACCATTTTCAAAGTAACAGCAGGTAAAATGTTGTTTTCACTGAGAAAGTAGATTTAAAAATTATAATAACATATGTAATATCAAAAAGCAGAACACACCAAGGAATCAAAAAAACTCCTAAATACATTAGTGGGTGCATACTGTAATAAAATGTTTTCTGTGCTTTTGTCTCAAATGTGCTTAGTGTTTATCCACACTCCATTTATATGTATCCACATATTTGTATTGGTGCTGTGGAATTTGTCTAGAAATGGTAATATCCTCTTAAAGGAACCACACAGTATACTTAAATTTGAAAACTTCTTTTTTTCAGATCTACCAAACCATGACAGAATGCTGGAACAATACTATCAGTCTGCGTCCTTCCTTTAAAGAGCTCACTGTAAAAGTTGAAAGAATGCGGGAGTCTATGGGAGCATGAACATAGCACAATTTGCTGGGATAATGCATGGACCTTTCTGTGTTATGGCGAACAGAATGAGATACACCGTATGGCAAAGCTGTATGGCCGTACTAGCTTTTGCAGTGAGGAGTGCAAATAAGGCTTCTCCAAAATCTGCAGACCCAATTGTACTCTGGAGCAGAAAGAAAACTTTTTTTTTTTCTTTAATGGAGGCATCACCTTCACTTTGTATATGTTTGATAGACTGTAAACCATGGAAGCCATGGAAAATGGACAGTGCCATGTTTAGTCAGTGCAGCGAGATTGCATCTTCATCATGTTTGACGAAATTAAGATATGTTTTTGTATTTTTGTCATGAAATGCACAGAATCATTGTACAGTTGGCAACAAACTATACATTACCTTTTTTCTAAGGGCTTATGTTAATCCTAGAACATGTTCCTTGGTTGAATTTAGCTCATATTGAACCTATAGATATATGTCTTGTTTTGTACACATGGAACAGAATAAGATATTTAATGATCTTTGAAAGAACTAGAGAGATATATATATACATCACACCTATTCTTGGTGACCTAAAAATATTACCTTTTACAGCTTTGTGTCCTGCTAAAATGGCACAACACACTGGGGTCAAGCAATTGGCATTATTTTTATAGTCCTTTAAGCGCTTTTATTCGAGATTTGAGATGCCTACAGTTTTAAAATATACATTTTCTTTTAAACTCTACTGAAGGTTAGCCATGTATTCCATGGTTTCCCTTTTACACTTGTCCCATGAATTGAACACAAGTCTCTGCTTTGTGTGTCACATAGGACAGATCTTGGTGTGAAGAGAGATTCTGCCAGTCATTCTCCTGGTGGGTGGACAGTAGGGGAGGGGGAAAGATGATGTCATACAGTCAGAACTACTCTGTAAGATGATTAACAGTCATATGGGGCAGCTTGGGGAGAAAACTAGGAAGTGAAAACTTCCCTCAAGGCACATGGCAGAGCATGCACACTGCAAGTGGCAATGCAGCAACCAGAGGAGAGGAAGGTCCCATGGGAAAAGCTGTATCAACCAGATATTTATTCATTATTGAAAGCTTCAACAGACATATTATATTATAAAGCACACAAAAAATTTGAGTTTAATGACACTTAAGATGAATTCCAGGTTTAGCATTTTTCTATATTGGTGCAGCTTGGACCAGTGTAAGTATTTATGTGCCATACCTGTGGGATCCCTCCGGAAGCTGGAAATTGTAGTATGTGCCGTTACTCCAGTGACCTCCGCTAGCTTCTGGGTCTCATTCCAAGTGACTTCTCTGCTGCTTTGTGAACACAGTATGTTGCTTGCTCAGCACAGGCAGCATCCAGATAATACTTTGCATTTGTATGAAGTCAAAATTGAAAAGAAAGAGCCCCTTGTTCAATAATATATTATCCAAATGTACATGTTTATGGACAGATACCTTCACTGGTATGAGTTGTTTTCTCTGGTGACTCTTCCAGATGAAGTGAGCACAATCACTGCTATCAGCAAGCATCAGTTGGTCAGATTGATTACATGTGACTGGCCTATATACTTTTCCTGGATCTTGTGTCATGACTATTTTGGTCTGTGCACCAAAAAAGCTTTGGGAAATCTTGTCTTCAGACACCTGCTGGTAGGTCTCTCCTTACCATGTTAATTTTCATTATAAATAAGATATCTTGTCATATAATTTAGGTATAATTGATGACTGGACACTTCTGTAAGTGCAAGGCCTTTAAGGAAAAATATAGCTTGCTATTAAGATTGGCAATTTTTTTTGGCTTATCAGCATTGAAAGAAAGCAGTAGCATAATTTTAATTGCTTTAACTATTACATACCATTGTGCCTTTTGTAGGAGAAATAGCACTTAGCACAGTACATTTTATTCTGCTTGTACCTGCAGCCATGAAACAAGAATAAATGGGCCAGTGCACTGAGGGCATATTTTCTGTTCCCTAGGCAGCATAAGACTTTGTAGATCCCTGTTCACTGGACATTCATTGTTCCTTGCATGCTAGATGAAATCCTCCATAGATAGAATGATAGGCAGAATTGTTGGGAGTCTTGAAAACAAACGGGCATTATTCTAGTTATGCAAATAGATAACCCCACGGATCTATATATGTATGTATGTATGTGTCACTATTTCTTCAGAAATGACCATATTAGGCAAGAGTATCCCACGTCACTAGATCTAACTGAATTGGTGTTCATTGAAAAGGGTAAAAATAGTTTAAGCTTTTTTTTTTGTTTGTTTTTTTTAAAAGCTATTTGGGCAATCCCAGTTGTTAAAGAGGACTTGTATTTGTGAAAGCTGAGCTCTAAAAAAGCAGCACATAAAGTACTAATCACAAATATTGGCTGTAAGCTCTTTACAGCTGATCTTTTCCCCATTGCTGACTTTTCAGCCCTTTTTCTGCATTGTGTGTGAAGGTGGCCCTCTTTGTGGAGGAGCAGGCCATTGGTTCATCATGCTAGTGTTGCTCCTTGTTGACTGGTGGGGTCATGGTTAGGAGGCCACAGAAAGGATGTAGAAAGCACAGATACACAGAACGAAGCAGCGGAGTGCTTGCACTGCAGGTCCTTTAAATACAGCTATCTTTTTATTATATTAAGCCGACAGGAAAAAGTGAGCAGCACAGTAGTGACATCACCAAACCTCCTGAGACCAGAAGTCAGAGATCGCAGTGCCTTAAATTATATCGCACTGCAAAAAAAAATAAAAATATATATATATATATATACATATATCTTAAGGCATAGGAGTGTCTGGATGCAGTCTAATATCAGTAACTGCACTGCTGTATTTTAGAAAACATTCAGGGCAAAAAGGTAGAAGGTACTGCCTAGGCAAAATTACATTTCACAATTCTATACTCTTTAAACTAGCATTTATTTTTTTTTTTTGAAGTACAGATCCAGTTTAAATACCCCGATACTGACTAAAAGGTTGAACTCCAGGCACTTTTTAAAGTCATATTAAACTCAAAACCAAAAATTTTTATATATTTCAGCTTACTAATCATTAGATATGGTGGCTGCTTTAGTTTTCTTTTTGTAGGATTTTTCCCGTTTACAACTGGTGATCTTGCCAGTGACACACCTCCTGTATTAGAGTGCCCCCACTCTGGATGAAGGAGCACATGGGCACAACGGACAGCAGCATCGCTAATTTGGGTATTAGAGTATTAGATGTCCTAGCAGATTTAGATACACTAAGTAACTAATTTGAAGGCAAACTCAAACTCACACTGCAGCTGCACAAGCAGTTTTTGTTTCCATTTGGGATAAAGGTTTTACATAAATAAAATTGATCATTGTAAGCAACCCTGTAAGTGATAGGTTTGTCTCAACACTCCTAACTGATAAATTTGCAGGGGAGTTTGTTCTTTTGAAAAACAGTCTTACTGGCAGGATCAACAGGTAAAAATAAAGGAAAGAAAGAAAACAAATGCAGTTATCATGTCCAAAAATTGGTAAGCTGCAATATAATAAATGCTTATGTGTTTAATACTGCTTTACGAGTTGGAACAATTTTCTTTCTTCTTGTCCCCAGTGACATGGCAGGAAATAAGGGAACTCTCAAATGGCAACACAAACAGCAATAAAAGCTCTTAAAAAAAAAAAAAAACCCTGTAAAAAACTATTATTTCTGCCTGTGTCCTTGTAGTAGAGGTTCCCCTCATGTTGCGTGTTGATGCCAGGTAAGTACTAGATTGTCTACCCAGTAGTGGGAATGGATTTTTTTTTTTAAGGGTTTTAGCCCTAAATGTGACCTAGCAGGGCTCTTGTTCTTTTAAACTCTGCAAACAGCTGAATAGCAGGGTTTCTAACAGCAGCACTGAAAACTACTCAAATCTAATTTTCCACTGTTCCTAATCAACTGTGCGTCAAAGCAGCCACAAACCATAAATGTTAATAGTTTTCAGTCTGCTGCCATTGTGCCTGTTTGGTTGGTCATTAACAAAGGTGTGTTTGGAAATAAAGCAATCAGTGGTGATGTTTAAAGTGGTTGTAAATCTCAGACATGAAGTAGGAACAAATCTTATCCCTCTATAGTGTGTACTTGTTTCTTTTAAGAGCATAAGTGTCATTTCTGTCTACTGCCTCATTCCTCTGCTATTAACATGGCTCTTTTCTTACAAGTTTTCCTGACACCAAGAGAAAAATGTTGACGGGGAGGGACCTCCAGCAGATTTACAGCCTCAGTCTGTTCCCATGTGCTGGGTGTATATTCCCTCCAATCTGCAGAGCTCAGTGAGGAGAGCTCTGAGAGTAGAGTGAAATTTCTCAGCTAGGGATGCCCCGAAATTTCAGTGGCCGAAAACACCCCTTTCGGCTGTCAGGCGAAATGAAAAAAAAAAAGCACCGACACAGTTGCCGAATAAACCCCGCCCCTCACCGCCGCACGCCCGGCCGCTGCTCAGTAGTTCTGAGTCTTACCTGAGAAACCATCGAGCAATCCCGGCACTGGGCATAGAGATGAGTGAAGGAAAGTTGGCCTCCACTCATCTCTATGCCCTTTTTTAAAGCACTGGATCAATGCTTTTTTTGATGTGGGGTCTTATTGACCCCTTATCTCTCCGGAAAGAGGACCTGTCACTAATTATTTATATCATAAGGGATGCATGCATTTCTTGTGATAAGAATAAAAGTGATTACATTTTTTTTTTTAAAGGGACAGTGCAAAAAAAAAAAAAAATGTTTAAAGTGCCCCCGTGCTCGCACACAGTGGTGAACGCATACGTAGGCCATGCCCACATATGTAAATGGTGTTCAAACCCCACACGTGAGGTATCTCCATGAATGTCAGAGCAAGAACAATAATTCTCGCACTAAACCTCCTCTGTAACTTTACACTGCTAACCTGTAGACATTTTTAAAGCATCACCCAAAGCATCATTTTTAAGTACCACAGTTTCACGCCATTCCACGAACGTGCGCAATTTTAAAGTATGACACGTTTGGTATCTGTTTTCTCGCCGTAACATCCTTTTTCATATTTTACCAAGAAATTGGGGTATATACATTTTTTTTTTTCGATTTCGGCCAAGTGCATTTTGAAGTTTCGGTTTTGGTTTCGGCACCAGAATTTTCATTTTGGTGCACCACTAATTTCAGCTCTGTCCCTTTTTCTGGAAGTTCAGGCAAGCTTTATAAATTCAGCACTTTAAACAGATGTAGAGAATATGATACTGCAGATAAACAGGTACAACTTATGTTGGAGGATTTGTTTCATCTCTATGTATCACCTGAGCCCAGTCACTTCACTGTTTATATGTGAGGGTTTCCAACCACTTTAAGGAGATGCCATACATTAGCTGACCTCATTAATTGGATATTTTCTCACGATCAATTGTTAGGCGTAAAAAACTGTTGGGTGTAAATAACTAATATTTTAAGGAAATTATATTTTTAAATTTGAATTATGAACAGACATCATAGAAAAAAGGTGCAAGCTCTGTGCAGTTACTACTTTTGCTGGCAAATATTTAGTTTCTCTTCTCTTGTATTGTGCAAAGCAGTGGCGTCCTTCATCCTCCAAACCAGCAGTGAGTTTGCAATGCAGTAAAGCTTACTGAACAAAGTTTCCAGTGCCTGGAAGGTGGGGATATAATCAAATAATTACTCTGTACACAGTGCATGTGTAATACCTGGCCTACAGTCCAGCATGGGCAGCCCAAACTTTCCTGAATGATCCAGCTGTTTGGTGAACAGTGGAAATAGTGTATTCCAATTCTCCATCCTCTGAATGATAGTCAAGCACGTGACCGTACAGCAAGGAAATGCACCTTTAGTTAAAAGATTAACCTTTTATATACAAAAGTTAAAACCAAAAGCACAAAAAAGATGAGCAGATTGAAGGGATCCTAATAAAATGTTTCCAAAAGGCTCATTTCACACTTAAAATGTTCTTGTAGTAGCGGATAATCAATAACAATGGATAACAATAATGAAATCAATATTTAAATTTTTTATTTTTCTTGTAAAAGATTTTGACAGTTTCACCCTATTTTAGGAAGCTACCCTGGCAATTGTATTATTTTTTACCCATGTTAAAATATCTTAGAAGTCAGTTTTTTTTTTAAATGTATAGAATCATTTATGCTGTTGTAAACCTGGTGTAATTATTTCTTTCAAATGAGGGAGTGATAGGTTGTGAAAAAGCAGTCTCTGAGAATAAATAGGCTCTTATACATGTCTTTTTCCTTCCCGTCCTGAAGGGCATTTACTTGAGCAGTAGTTGCGTGAAAACAACAGTACAAATCAATATATTCATGTATATTGATATAATTACCTCAAAATATTGTTGATATTTTATTTAAATAGAATTTACAATTGTCAGTGCCAGTATGAAAGTCTTTAGCAGACTTCTTTTTTTTATGTTTGTGTTTAGATTGCCACAAATACTGTTTAGGCAGTCATTTCTTATTCTTGCATCACATTTTATCAATGCTGTGTGTGTGTGTGTATATGTATGTGTGTGTATGTATATATGTATATATATATATATGTATATATGTGTGTGTGTATATATATATATATATATATATATATATATATATATATATATAAATATAACCATTTTTATTGCTGTCCAATATTGTATATAGCTCAAAACTCTGTACATTTTTTTTTAATTTGTGGAAGTAACTTGTTTTCACATGCGTCCTCAGACTTGCTACTGTTTGGAATTTTAAGTGAGAGCGCAATTTAACTGTAAAGCAATGTACAAAAAATTAATTGTTAAATATATTGTGTTGTGTAAAATACCTCAGGGATGTGTAGATATTTATACATAATTTCAGATCTTCCAAAGGCAAACGGAAAAAAAAAAATTAGCCTGTTCGGTTCATGAATATTACCCTTTGCTAAATGAAGAGGGAAATTTTTACTTATTAGACCTATGTGTACTTTTATTCTGAACAGAAAGATTGCAGTTCTGATTTTATTTTGTTTTTATTATATCAATACTTATGAGACAGAGGTGTTGATGGCTTTTTTAAATAAAATGTTAAATATGCCATGTATGCCTTTTTAAATAAAGCTTGGGCAACCTGTAGCTCTGCAGCTTTTCAAAAATACATTTTCCAACATGCTTTGTTTGCTATCAGAAATCCACAGCTTGCCTATTGCTTTTCTGAATGTTAATGACTGGCAGTCACCTCATAGGAAAATGTATAAATCATGCTTGTTAAGATGTACATATTTTACATTTTATAGGTGTGATGATCTAAAATGATGTTTTGCATTTATTAAAAACATGCTAAGGATTTCTTTTACCTGTGTCTTATTTGTAAATGTTGCTTGAGAAAAATGTGTTCGCTGTTTAACATTACAGTTGATAAACTACTTCTGTTTGGAACACAAAGTCTCTGTATATATCCACAAGGTGGCACTGTGCACAAGGATAGTTAAACCAGTCCTTTTTCCCCTATTTTTTACTCTAATCTTTATCTATCCTTCCTTCCCTGATAATGCCCAAGTCACTTTTTGTTCTGCTACTGGGGGATTCTGCCAAATCCTATTTTTTATTTTATTTTTTTTACTGGGGGATTCTGCCAGATCCTATTTTTTATTTAATTTTTTTACTGGGGGATTCTGCCTCCAGTAGCAATTTCTAAGCCAACAGGTAGGCTTCCTCTCTCTCTGACTCTCACATTCCCCATGACATTCGTTGTTATGCCCAATTACCATACACCATTATTGTTACACCTTTCCCTGATCACTCACCTCCTGCAATGCACATTGCTCTTGCAAAGCCTGTTGTCAATTTGTGTTCTCTTCCACTACATCCACCTGGCAATGCAACCACTCATCTTCCTGCATGCTGGTCCCACCAGATCCCCAAAGCTTAACCTTTAACCTGGGAACACAGATCCCTGCAGCTCACCTCTGACCTTCAAAACTTGTTGTAAGCCTGCACTTTTGACTTCACGAACCTTCACTCACCTGCTTGCCAGTCCCTAAACATTTGTGGCTATCTACTCACCTTCCCCATGGAGACCTCTGATAAGCATAGCTGGCACTCACATTGCATGTTCAACATATGACCAAAGGAATATGTGCTCACATTGCCCTCTAACTGCTGTAGTCACAGATACACAGAAGTTCTGATCCCTGATTTCCTTTGCTAGATGATATGCAGAGAGTCAAAGGGAAGTCAGAGACCAGAGAATTCCATGTACATGGTGGCCATGTGTTACACTGATCAAAAGGAGTGAATGGGGAGATGGGAGCGCATCTTTCTTGTGGCATGTGTTGAACATGCAAGTTTGCTGTCAGTCGCACTGATAAAGTTCTTCATAAGGTAAGTGAGTGGAAGGCCAAAGCGGCGGATACATTTTTTGGCAGATACAGTAAATGGAGGATCAGTACCACCTAACTACCTCACTTTTCCATCCCAACCACAGCAACCTCACCCTGTGGACACAAAGCCTCCCCCCAATTCACAGTGCCTCCTGTCACTGGGGATACTTGGGTCTGGTCCTGGACACAAGCAAAGGTCTTTCTTCCAAAGAAGAAAATTCTCTCTCTCAGACCTCACACTTAAGAACTGAGGTCAAAGAGACATCTCACAATAAGATTTTCCATGAGAGGCCTAGATGTCATGGTAACCTGATTTGAGGTTGTACCATTTGCTAGAAAGGTTTTGAATAAAATAGGGCAAACAACTTATCAACCTGGAATAAGCATATTCCTTTGTTGCTTCAGGCTGCGTTGCAGTGTGAATGGATCACGCAGGAAACAATTATCTGTGTGTCCTTGCGGTGACAGGCATTTTAAAATGCAGTGAAATAGCCTTAAATTGTACTAAACCCACAACAGTAAAATCAGTCTGTATATGCAGTAAAGCATGCTTGTTATACTCACTGTGGAACCTAAGGGGTTAATCCTCTGCATTATGTAAAAAGGCTGTTTGATCCTGTCTTCTCTGATCCCTTCTTCTACTGTCCCAATTTCATCTCCTGATAATACAGAGCTCTAAGAGGCACTCTGCACATGCTCAGTTTAGTGTGTATTGCTAGAGAGTTTTCTATTTTTCTTTGGGAAGGTGCACGTGATCAGCACAGGGCCAATCAACACTGTCCAGACAGAGGGTCAAGGACCATGCAGCCTCTTAGGACAATCAAGTGAGAATGAAAACTCCTACAAGATAAACCAGTGCTTGTCTGGGCACTGATTGAAGTCACAAGACTGCTATATACTGCTGATGAGAAAAGGTATTTAGCAGTTTATATTTACTAAAATAATTGTACTACCATGTTCTGTGTACTGTAGGAGAGCAGATATAGTGAATTTAGTCCTGGTTTTACTAACATTTTAAGACTTGAGACTCAAAAGTCTGCTGTGGGGGGGAGGCGCTCTACGATGCTTAACGATGGAAGATATACCATCATGACCATTGAAACTCAGCAGCCTGCAGTGTAGTCTGCACATTTGGTCCTCCCACTGCAATGGAAAGGATGGCATCTGAGAGAGAGAGAGAGACCTAAGACTGGTATTTCCTGTAACCTGCCATCTGTTAAGTGAATCAATGTTATTTTTCATTCTTTTTTAATTGTTTTATTTTGTGGTATTATGGCAAGAGACTTAAATTTAATTGCAAGAAATTAGATTTTACATTTGCTATATTTGCTTTAACATGAACAGTGGCAGGCAATTGGAGATCTCTGCAAGATCTAATCATTGAAGAGTCTAAGTGCAAAGCACTCCAATGGTGGCAGTGGTAAAATTATTTTTCAGGTCCGGAGATCAAGCATCAAGCCCTACATTCTAGCTGTGCATTTGTAAGATGTAGAGATGAGCGAAGTATTCAAAAATTCGATTCGACTGATTCGGCGAATTCGTGGAAAAATTTCGATTCGAGTCGAATATATTCGCTGTGAATTTAACTTAAAAAAGGGTGTTTCTAGGCTTCAGAGAGACTTAATATTAGTGCTGAACACTGTACCTTTAATTTAAATGCCCTTGGAGTCTGCTGGGGAAGAGAAATAATACTGTCAGGCAGTATGACATGCAGATGAGTGCCGTCGATCTTAGAATCACCGCACACTTCACTCATTTGGGCAGTCACGGGGCCAAAACCAGAGTGTGGAGCCACAGTGTGGCGGTGGAGGCAGCAGCAATGGGAGGCCATACAGCACCCTATGACAAAAATGGAAACCACCAGCAGTGTGAGGAGACCTGAAAGTGGCACATGGCAGAGTGTGGCGATAGAGACAGCAGCAATGGGAGGCCGTACAGGGACCCATGACACACTCTGGATCTGGCAGCAGCATAAGGAGGCGGTACAGGGGCCCATGGCAGATTACGGGCCTGGCAGCAGCATGAGGAGTCGGTACGGGGGCCCATGGCAGATTACGGGCCTGGCAGCAGCAATGGGAGGCCGTACAGGGACCCATGACACAATCTGGACCTGGCAGCAGCATGGGGAGGCGGTACAGGGGCCCGTGACAGATTACGGGCCTGGCAGCAGCATTTGGAGTCGGTACGGGGGCCCATGACACACTCTGGACCTGGCAGCAGCATGAGGAGGCGGTACAGGGGCGCATGACAGATTACGAGCCTGGCAGCAGCAACTTGGACAGGAGGACGTTCAGTTTCTGCACCGTCTGGTGCGTGCTCGCAAACTGTTGTCTCTTGGAAACGGATTCCAAGAAAGACTGCTGACGGAATCCGTGAAGAGGAGTAGCAGGAGAAGGAGCATCTGAACGAGCGGAATATGCCAACAAGCGACAACAGGGGCCCATGACAGATTACGGGCCTGGCAGCAGCATGAGGAGTCGGTACGGGGGCCCATGGCAGATTAGGGGCCTGGCAGCAGCTATGGGAGGCCCGTAATCTGCCAGCACCCTATGACAAAAAATGGAACCCACCAGCAGTGTGAGGAGACCTGAAAGTGGCACATGGCAGAGTGTGGCGATGGAGACAGCAGCAATGGGAGGCCGTACAGGGACCCATGAGAGACTCTGGACCTGGCAGCAGCATGAGGAGGCGGTATAGGGGCCCATGGCAGATTAGGGGCCTGGCAGCAGCTATGGGAGGCCCGTAATCTGCCAGCACCCTATGACAAAAAATGGAATACACCAGCAGTGTGAGGAGACCTGAAAGTGGCACATGGCAGAGTGTGGCGATGGAGACAGCAGCAATGGGAGGCCGTACAGGGACCCATGAGAGACTCTGGACTTGGCAGCAGCATGAGGAGGCGGTATAGGGGCCCATGGCAGATTAGGGGCCTGGCAGCAGCTATGGGAGGCCCGTAATCTGCCAGCACCCTATGACAAAAAATGGAACACACCAGCAGTGTGAGGAGACCTGAAAGTGGCACATGTTTGGGGCATGATTCATGGCGGATTTAGTCAGTTGTGTCAGGAACTGGTGGTTTGAAATCCAGACTAATCCACGCCTGATTCATTTTCACAAACGTCAGTCTCTCCACACTTTGGGTGGACAGTCATGTCCTCCGCGGAGTTGCAATACCTCCTGCCGCACTAAACACGCGCTCCGATGCCACGCTACTGGCCGGGCATGACAGCCTTTCAAGGGCAAATTCAGCTAGTTGGGGCCAAAGGTCAAGTTTCGTTGCCCAGTAGTCAAGGGGATTGTCTACCTCGGTTGGCAGGGTGCTGTCCAAGTAGGCCTAAGCCTGTTGTTTGAGGTCCTGCTCCAGGTCCACCTGATGCTGCTGCTGCTGCTGCTGCTGCTGCTGCGGCTGGTTAGTAGTTTCCTCACTGCGCTGGTGAAGAAAGCTACTCATCATCGACTGCAGACTGAGGCAGCCGCTGCTGGTGGAGCTGCCACTGCTCCTACCACCCCACCCCTCCCCTGCTGCCATGGCAGCGGAACGCGAGCGCACAGGGCCCACAGTGTCTGAGGATGGACGTTGGCGCAGACAGGCAGAGACCAGCTGACTACATAGGTGGTTTTTATAGTACGTTATTTTGGCCTCCCTCTCAGCAGGTGTGAAAAAGGCCACCATTTTTGAACGGTAGCGAGGGTCCAACAAGGTGGACAGCCAAAAGTCATCCCTCTGTCTGATGGTTATTATTCGGCTGTCGCTACGCAAGCAACCGAGCATGCTATGGGCCATTTGTGCCAAGGAATGCGAGGGACTCCCTGCCTCCATCTCCACAGCATACTGCCACGGTGCGTCTGGGTCCTCTGTCTCCTCCTCCTCCTCCTCCTCTACCAGATGCTCCTGCTCCTCCACTCCTGTCCGCTGAGTGGAAAAACCACCCATTTCACTCAATAATTCCTGAGCACCAATGTCCTCCTCTACCTCCTCCTCTTCTTCCTGTCCTGCCCCCACAGGGGTCATGTGGCGTTGAGATCTGTGCGCCACGTCTACCGCACCCTGACCAGCCATTGTTAACAGCATTTGTTCCAGGACGTGCAACAGAGGAATGACGTCGTTCATCCCATAGTCCTGCCGACTCACGAATAGCGTGGCCTCCTCAAAGGGCCTGAGCAAGCGCAGGTGTCACGCATGAGCTGCCAATGGCTGACATCTAAGTTACACAGGGAGTACCTTTATCCGCTTTTAACATCAGGAAATCGGTGATGGCCTTTCGCTGTTCGTAAAGGCGGTCTAACATATGTAGGGTTGAATTCCACCTTGTTGCAACGTCACAGCATGAGGAGTCGGTACGGGGGCCCATGGCAGATTACGTGCCTGGCAGCAGCAATGGGAGGCCCGTAATCTGCCAGCACCCTATGTCAAAAAATTCAACACACCAGCAGTGTGAGGAGACCTGAAAGTGGCACATGGCAGAGTGTGGCTATGGAGACAGCAGCAATGGGAGGCCGTACAGGGACCCATGACACACTCTGGACTTGGCAGCAGCATGAGGAGGCGGTATAGGGGCCCATGGCAGATTAGGGGCCTGGCAGCAGCTATGGGAGGCCCGTAATCTGCCAGCACCCTATGTCAAAAAATTCAACACACCAGCAGTGTGAGGAGACCTGAAAGTGGCACATGGCATGAGAGACTGTGGACCTGGCAGCAGCATGAAGAGGCGGTATAGGGGCCCATGGCAGATTAGGGGCCTGGCAGCAGCTATGGGAGGCCCGTAATCTGCCAGCACCCTATGTCAAAAAATTGAACACACCAGCAGTGTGAGGAGACCTGAAAGTGGCACATGGCAGAGTGTGGCGATGGAGACAGCAGCAATGGGAGGCCGTACAGGGACCCATGAGAGACTCTGGACCTGGCAGCAGCATGAGGAGGCGGTATATAGGGGCCTATGGCAGATTAGGGGCCTGGCAGCAGCTATAGGAGGCCCGTAATCTGCCAGCACCCTATGTCAAAAAATTCTACACACCAGCAGTGTGAGGAGACCTGAAAGTGGCACATGGCAGAGTGTGGCGATGGAGACAGCAGCAATGGGAGGCCGTACAGGGACCCATGAGAGACTCTGGACCTGGCAGCAGCATGAGGAGGCGGTATATAGGGGCCTATGGCAGATTAGGGGCCTGGCAGCAGCTATGGGAGGCCCGTAATATGCCAGCACCCTATGTCAAAAAATTCAACACACCAGCAGTGTGTGAGGAGACCTGAAAGTGGTACATGGCAGAGTGTGGCGATGGAGACAGCAGCAATGGGAGGCCGTACAGGGACCCATGAGAGACTCTGGACCTGGCAGCAGCATGAGGAGGCGGTATATAGGGGCCTATGGCAGATTAGGGGCCTGGCAGCAGCTATAGGAGGCCCGTAATCTGCCAGCACCCTATGTCAAAAAATTCTACACACCAGCAGTGTGAGGAGACCTGAAAGTGGCACATGGCAGAGTGTGGCGATGGAGACAGCAGCAATGGGAGGCCGTACAGGGACCCATGACAGACTCTGGACCTGGCAGCAGCATGAGGAGGCGGTATATAGGGGCCTATGGCAGATTAGGGGCCTGGCAGCAGCTATGGGAGGCCCGTAATATGCCAGCACCCTATGTCAAAAAATTCAACACACCAGCAGTGTGTGAGGAGACCTGAAAGTGGTACATGGCAGAGTGTGGCGATGGAGACAGCAGCAATGGGAGGCCGTACAGGGACCCATGAGAGACTCTGGACCTGGCAGCAGCATGAGGAGGCGGTATATAGGGGCCTATGGCAGATTAGGGGCCTGGCAGCAGCTATGGGAGGCCCGTAATCTGCCAGCACCCTATGTCAAAAAATTCTACACACCAGCAGTGTGAGGAGACCTGAAAGTGGCACATGGCAGAGTGTGGCGATGGAGACAGCAGCAATGGGAGGCCGTA
Organism: Staurois parvus; assembly: GCF_062004578.1. Classification (NCBI taxonomy): domain Eukaryota; kingdom Metazoa; phylum Chordata; class Amphibia; order Anura; family Ranidae; genus Staurois; species Staurois parvus. The sequence goes on along the minus strand of NW_028317994.1, from coordinate 16,458,530 downwards.
CAGGGACCCATGAGAGACTCTGGACCTGGCAGCAGCATGAGGAGGCGGTATATAGGGGCCTATGGCAGATTAGGGGCCTGGCAGCAGCTATAGGAGGCCCGTAATCTGCCAGCACCCTATGTCAAAAAATTCTACACACCAGCAGTGTGAGGAGACCTGAAAGTGGCACATGGCAGAGTGTGGCGATGGAGACAGCAGCAATGGGAGGCCGTACAGGGACCCATGAGAGACTCTGGACCTGGCAGCAGCATGAGGAGGCGGTATATAGGGGCCTATGGCAGATTAGGGGCCTGGCAGCAGCTATAGGAGGCCCGTAATCTGCCAGCACCCTATGTCAAAAAATTCTACACACCAGCAGTGTGAGGAGACCTGAAAGTGGCACATGGCAGAGTGTGGCGATGGAGACAGCAGCAATGGGAGGCCGTACAGGGACCCATGAGAGACTCTGGACCTGGCAGCAGCATGAGGAGGCGGTATATAGGGGCCTGGCAGCAGCTATAGGAGGCCCATAATCTGCCAGCACCCTATGTCAAAAAATTCAACACACCAGCAGTGTGAGGAGACCTGAAAGTGGCACATGGCATGAGACACTGTGGACCTGGCAGCAGCATGAGGAGGCGGTATATAGGGGCCCATGGCAGATTAGGGGCCTGGCAGCAGCTATGGGAGGCCCGTAATCTGCCAGCACCCTATGTCAAAAAATTCAACACACCAGCAGTGTGTGAGGAGACCTGAAAGTGGCACATGGCAGAGTGTGGCGATGGAGACAGCAGCAATGGGAGGCCGTACAGGGACCCATGAGAGACTCTGGACCTGGCAGCAGCATGAGGAGGCGGTATATAGGGGCCTATGGCAGATTAGGGGCCTGGCAGCAGCTATGGGAGGCCCGTAATCTGCCAGCACCCTATGTCAAAAAATTCAACACACCAGCAGTGTGTGAGGAGACCTGAAAGTGGCACATGGCAGAGTGTGGCGATGGAGACAGCAGCAATGGGAGGCCGTACAGGGACCCATGAGAGACTCTGGACCTGGCAGCAGCATGAGGAGGCGGTATATAGGGGCCTATGGCAGATTAGGGGCCTGGCAGCAGCTATGGGAGGCCCGTAATCTGCCAGCACCCTATGTCAAAAAATTCTACACACCAGCAGTGTGAGGAGACCTGAAAGTGGCACATGGCAGAGTGTGGCGATGGAGACAGCAGCAATGGGAGGCCGTACAGGGACCCATGAGAGACTCTGGACCTGGCAGCAGCATGAGGAGGCGGTATATAGGGGCCTATGGCAGATTAGGGGCCTGGCAGCAGCTATAGGAGGCCCGTAATCTGCCAGCACCCTATGTCAAAAAATTCTACACACCAGCAGTGTGAGGAGACCTGAAAGTGGCACATGGCAGAGTGTGGCGATGGAGACAGCAGCAATGGGAGGCCGTACAGGGACCCATGAGAGACTCTGGACCTGGCAGCAGCATGAGGAGGCGGTATATAGGGGCCTATGGCAGATTAGGGGCCTGGCAGCAGCTATAGGAGGCCCGTAATCTGCCAGCACCCTATGTCAAAAAATTCTACACACCAGCAGTGTGAGGAGACCTGAAAGTGGCACATGGCAGAGTGTGGCGATGGAGACAGCAGCAATGGGAGGCCGTACAGGGACCCATGAGAGACTCTGGACCTGGCAGCAGCATGAGGAGGCGGTATATAGGGGCCTATGGCAGATTAGGGGCCTGGCAGCAGCTATAGGAGGCCCATAATCTGCCAGCACCCTATGTCAAAAAATTCAACACACCAGCAGTGTGAGGAGACCTGAAAGTGGCACATGGCATGAGACACTGTGGACCTGGCAGCAGCATGAGGAGGCGGTATATAGGGGCCCATGGCAGATTAGGGGCCTGGCAGCAGCTATGGGAGGCCCGTAATCTGCCAGCACCCTATGTCAAAAAATTCAACACACCAGCAGTGTGTGAGGAGACCTGAAAGTGGCACATGGCAGAGTGTGGCGATGGAGACAGCAGCAATGGGAGGCCGTACAGGGACCCATGAGAGACTCTGGACCTGGCAGCAGCATGAGGAGGCGGTATATAGGGGCCTATGGCAGATTAGGGGCCTGGCAGCAGCTATAGGAGGCCCATAATCTGCCAGCACCCTATGTCAAAAAATTCAACACACCAGCAGTGTGAGGAGACCTGAAAGTGGCACATGGCATGAGACACTGTGGACCTGGCAGCAGCATGAGGAGGCGGTATATAGGGGCCCATGGCAGATTAGGGGCCTGGCAGCAGCTATGGGAGGCCCATGGCAGATTAGGGGCCTGGCAGCAGCTATGGGAGGCCCGTAATCTGCCAGCACCCTATGTCAAAAAATTCAACACACCCAGCAGTGTGTGAGGAGACCTGAAAGTGGCACATGGCAGAGTGTGGCGATGGAGACAGCAGCAATGGGAGGCCGTACAGGGACCCATGAGAGACTCTGGACCTGGCAGCAGCATGAGGAGGCGGTATATAGGGGCCTATGGCAGATTAGGGGCCTGGCAGCAGCTATGGGAGGCCCGTAATCTGCCAGCACCCTATGTCAAAAAATTCAACACACCAGCAGTGTGTGAGGAGACCTGAAAGTGGCACATGGCAGAGTGTGGCGATGGAGACAGCAGCAATGGGAGGCCGTACAGGGACCCATGAGAGACTCTGGACCTGGCAGCAGCATGAGGAGGCGGTATATAGGGGCCTATGGCAGATTAGGGGCCTGGCAGCAGCTATGGGAGGCCCGTAATCTGCCAGCACCCTATGTCAAAAATTCTACACACCAGCAGTGTGAGGAGACCTGAAAGTGGCACATGGCAGAGTGTGGCGATGGAGACAGCAGCAATGGGAGGCCGTACAGGGACCCATGAGAGACTCTGGACCTGGCAGCAGCATGAGGAGGCGGTATATAGGGGCCTATGGCAGATTAGGGGCCTGGCAGCAGCTATAGGAGGCCCGTAATCTGCCAGCACCCTATGTCAAAAAATTCTACACACCAGCAGTGTGAGGAGACCTGAAAGTGGCACATGGCAGAGTGTGGCGATGGAGACAGCAGCAATGGGAGGCCGTACAGGGACCCATGAGAGACTCTGGACCTGGCAGCAGCATGAGGAGGCGGTATATAGGGGCCTATGGCAGATTAGGGGCCTGGCAGCAGCTATAGGAGGCCCGTAATCTGCCAGCACCCTATGTCAAAAAATTCTACACACCAGCAGTGTGAGGAGACCTGAAAGTGGCACATGGCAGAGTGTGGCGATGGAGACAGCAGCAATGGGAGGCCGTACAGGGACCCATGAGAGACTCTGGACCTGGCAGCAGCATGAGGAGGCGGTATATAGGGGCCTATGGCAGATTAGGGGCCTGGCAGCAGCTATAGGAGGCCCATAATCTGCCAGCACCCTATGTCAAAAAATTCAACACACCAGCAGTGTGAGGAGACCTGAAAGTGGCACATGGCATGAGACACTGTGGACCTGGCAGCAGCATGAGGAGGCGGTATATAGGGGCCCATGGCAGATTAGGGGCCTGGCAGCAGCTATGGGAGGCCCGTAATCTGCCAGCACCCTATGTCAAAAAATTCAACACACCAGCAGTGTGTGAGGAGACCTGAAAGTGGCACATGGCAGAGTGTGGCGATGGAGACAGCAGCAATGGGAGGCCGTACAGGGACCCATGACAGACTCTGGACCTGGCAGCAGCATGAGGAGGCGGTATATAGGGGCCTATGGCAGATTAGGGGCCTGGCAGCAGCAATGGGAGGCCCGTAATCTGCCAGCACCCTATGTCAAAAAATTCAACACACCAGCAGTGTGTGAGGAGACCTGAAAGTGGCACATGGCAGAGTGTGGCGATGGAGACAGCAGCAATGGGAGGCCGTACAGGGACCCATGAGAGACTCTGGACCTGGCAGCAGCATGAGGAGGCGGTATATAGGGGCCTATGGCAGATTAGGGGCCTGGCAGCAGCTATAGGAGGCCCATAATCTGCCAGCACCCTATGTCAAAAAATTCAACACACCAGCAGTGTGAGGAGACCTGAAAGTGGCACATGGCATGAGACACTGTGGACCTGGCAGCAGCATGAGGAGGCGGTATATAGGGGCCCATGGCAGATTAGGGGCCTGGCAGCAGCTATGGGAGGCCCGTAATCTGCCAGCACCCTATGTCAAAAAATTCAACACACCAGCAGTGTGTGAGGAGACCTGAAAGTGGCACATGGCAGAGTGTGGCGATGGAGACAGCAGCAATGGGAGGCCGTACAGGGACCCATGAGAGACTCTGGACCTGGCAGCAGCATGAGGAGGCGGTATATAGGGGCCTATGGCAGATTAGGGGCCTGGCAGCAGCTATAGGAGGCCCGTAATCTGCCAGCACCCTATGTCAAAAAATTCTACACACCAGCAGTGTGAGGAGACCTGAAAGTGGCACATGGCAGAGTGTGGCGATGGAGACAGCAGCAATGGGAGGCCGTACAGGGACCCATGAGAGACTCTGGACCTGGCAGCAGCATGAGGAGGCGGTATATAGGGGCCTATGGCAGATTAGGGGCCTGGCAGCAGCTATAGGAGGCCCGTAATCTGCCAGCACCCTATGTCAAAAAATTCTACACACCAGCAGTGTGAGGAGACCTGAAAGTGGCACATGGCAGAGTGTGGCGATGGAGACAGCAGCAATGGGAGGCCGTACAGGGACCCATGAGAGACTCTGGACCTGGCAGCAGCATGAGGAGGCGGTATATAGGGGCCTATGGCAGATTAGGGGCCTGGCAGCAGCTATAGGAGGCCCATAATCTGCCAGCACCCTATGTCAAAAAATTCAACACACCAGCAGTGTGAGGAGACCTGAAAGTGGCACATGGCATGAGAGACTGTGGACCTGGCAGCAGCATGAAGAGGCGGTATATAGGGGCCCATGGCAGATTAGGGGCCTGGCAGCAGCTATGGGAGGCCCGTAATCTGCCAGCACCCTATGTCAAAAAATTGAACACACCAGCAGTGTGAGGAGACCTGAAAGTGGCACATGGCAGAGTGTGGCGATGGAGACAACAGCAATGGGAGGCCGTACAGGGACCCATGAGAGACTCTGGACCTGGCAGCAGCATGAGGAGGCGGTATATAGGGGCCTATGGCAGATTAGGGGCCTGGCAGCAGCTATAGGAGGCCCGTAATCTGCCAGCACCCTATGTAAAAAAATTCTACACACCAGCAGTGTGAGGAGACCTGAAAGTGGCACATGGCAGAGTGTGGCGATGGAGACAGCAGCAATGGGAGGCCGTACAGGGACCCATGAGAGACTCTGGACCTGGCAGCAGCATGAGGAGGCGGTATATAGGGGCCTATGGCAGATTAGGGGCCTGGCAGCAGCTATGGGAGGCCCGTAATCTGCCAGCACCCTATGTCAAAAAATTCAACACACCAGCAGTGTGTGAGGAGACCTGAAAGTGGCACATGGCAGAGTGTGGCGATGGAGACAGCAGCAATGGGAGGCCGTACAGGGACCCATGAGAGACTCTGGACCTGGCAGCAGCATGAGGAGGCGGTATATAGGGGCCTATGGCAGATTAGGGGCCTGGCAGCAGCTATGGGAGGCCTGTAATCTGCCAGCACCCTATGTCAAAAAATTCTACACACCAGCAGTGTGAGGAGACCTGAAAGTGGCACATGGCAGAGTGTGGCGATGGAGACAGCAGCAATGGGAGGCCGTACAGGGACCCATGAGAGACTCTGGACCTGGCAGCAGCATGAGGAGGCGGTATATAGGGGCCTATGGCAGATTAGGGGCCTGGCAGCAGCTATAGGAGGCCCGTAATCTGCCAGCACCCTATGTCAAAAAATTCTACACACCAGCAGTGTGAGGAGACCTGAAAGTGGCACATGGCAGAGTGTGGCGATGGAGACAGCAGCAATGGGAGGCCGTACAGGGACCCATGAGAGACTCTGGACCTGGCAGCAGCATGAGGAGGCGGTATATAGGGGCCTATGGCAGATTAGGGGCCTGGCAGCAGCTATAGGAGGCCCATAATCTGCCAGCACCCTATGTCAAAAAATTCAACACACCAGCAGTGTGAGGAGACCTGAAAGTGGCACATGGCATGAGACACTGTGGACCTGGCAGCAGCATGAGGAGGCGGTATATAGGGGCCCATGGCAGATTAGGGGCCTGGCAGCAGCTATGGGAGGCCCGTAATCTGCCAGCACCCTATGTCAAAAAATTCAACACACCAGCAGTGTGTGAGGAGACCTGAAAGTGGCACATGGCAGAGTGTGGCGATGGAGACAGCAGCAATGGGAGGCCGTACAGGGACCCATGAGAGACTCTGGACCTGGCAGCAGCATGAGGAGGCGGTATATAGGGGCCTATGGCAGATTAGGGGCCTGGCAGCAGCTATAGGAGGCCCGTAATCTGCCAGCACCCTATGTCAAAAAATTCTACACACCAGCAGTGTGAGGAGACCTGAAAGTGGCACATGGCAGAGTGTGGCGATGGAGACAGCAGCAATGGGAGGCCGTACAGGGACCCATGAGAGACTCTGGACCTGGCAGCAGCATGAGGAGGCGGTATATAGGGGCCTATGGCAGATTAGGGGCCTGGCAGCAGCTATAGGAGGCCCGTAATCTGCCAGCACCCTATGTCAAAAAATTCTACACACCAGCAGTGTGAGGAGACCTGAAAGTGGCACATGGCAGAGTGTGGCGATGGAGACAGCAGCAATGGGAGGCCGTACAGGGACCCATGAGAGACTCTGGACCTGGCAGCAGCATGAGGAGGCGGTATATAGGGGCCTATGGCAGATTAGGGGCCTGGCAGCAGCTATAGGAGGCCCATAATCTGCCAGCACCCTATGTCAAAAAATTCAACACACCAGCAGTGTGAGGAGACCTGAAAGTGGCACATGGCATGAGAGACTGTGGACCTGGCAGCAGCATGAAGAGGCGGTATATAGGGGCCCATGGCAGATTAGGGGCCTGGCAGCAGCTATGGGAGGCCCGTAATCTGCCAGCACCCTATGTCAAAAAATTGAACACACCAGCAGTGTGAGGAGACCTGAAAGTGGCACATGGCAGAGTGTGGCGATGGAGACAACAGCAATGGGAGGCCGTACAGGGACCCATGAGAGACTCTGGACCTGGCAGCAGCATGAGGAGGCGGTATATAGGGGCCTATGGCAGATTAGGGGCCTGGCAGCAGCTATAGGAGGCCCGTAATCTGCCAGCACCCTATGTAAAAAAATTCTACACACCAGCAGTGTGAGGAGACCTGAAAGTGGCACATGGCAGAGTGTGGCGATGGAGACAGCAGCAATGGGAGGCCGTACAGGGACCCATGAGAGACTCTGGACCTGGCAGCAGCATGAGGAGGCGGTATATAGGGGCCTATGGCAGATTAGGGGCCTGGCAGCAGCTATGGGAGGCCCGTAATCTGCCAGCACCCTATGTCAAAAAATTCAACACACCAGCAGTGTGTGAGGAGACCTGAAAGTGGCACATGGCAGAGTGTGGCGATGGAGACAGCAGCAATGGGAGGCCGTACAGGGACCCATGAGAGACTCTGGACCTGGCAGCAGCATGAGGAGGCGGTATATAGGGGCCTATGGCAGATTAGGGGCCTGGCAGCAGCTATGGGAGGCCTGTAATCTGCCAGCACCCTATGTCAAAAAATTCTACACACCAGCAGTGTGAGGAGACCTGAAAGTGGCACATGGCAGAGTGTGGCGATGGAGACAGCAGCAATGGGAGGCCGTACAGGGACCCATGAGAGACTCTGGACCTGGCAGCAGCATGAGGAGGCGGTATATAGGGGCCTATGGCAGATTAGGGGCCTGGCAGCAGCTATAGGAGGCCCGTAATCTGCCAGCACCCTATGTCAAAAAATTCTACACACCAGCAGTGTGAGGAGACCTGAAAGTGGCACATGGCAGAGTGTGGCGATGGAGACAGCAGCAATGGGAGGCCGTACAGGGACCCATGAGAGACTCTGGACCTGGCAGCAGCATGAGGAGGCGGTATATAGGGGCCTATGGCAGATTAGGGGCCTGGCAGCAGCTATGGGAGGCCCGTAATCTGCCAGCACCCTATGTCAAAATATTCAACACACCAGCAGTGTGTGAGGAGACCTGAAAGTGGCACATGGCAGAGTGTGGCGATGGAGACAGCAGCAATGGGAGGCCGTACAGGGACCCATGAGAGACTCTGGACCTGGCAGCAGCATGAGGAGGCGGTATATAGGGGCCTATGGCAGATTAGGGGCCTGGCAGCAGCTATGGGAGGCCCGTAATCTGCCAGCACCCTATGTCAAAAAATTCTACACACCAGCAGTGTGAGGAGACCTGAAAGTGGCACATGGCAGAGTGTGGCGATGGAGACAGCAGCAATGGGAGGCCGTACAGGGACCCATGAGAGACTCTGGACCTGGCAGCAGCATGAGGAGGCGGTATATAGGGGCCTATGGCAGATTAGGGGCCTGGCAGCAGCTATAGGAGGCCCGTAATCTGCCAGCACCCTATGTCAAAAAATTCTACACACCAGCAGTGTGAGGAGACCTGAAAGTGGCACATGGCAGAGTGTGGCGATGGAGACAGCAGCAATGGGAGGCCGTACAGGGACCCATGAGAGACTCTGGACCTGGCAGCAGCATGAGGAGGCGGTATATAGGGGCCTATGGCAGATTAGGGGCCTGGCAGCAGCTATGGGAGGCCCGTAATCTGCCAGCACCCTATGTCAAAAAATTCAACACACCAGCAGTGTGTGAGGAGACCTGAAAGTGGCACATGGCAGAGTGTGGCGATGGAGACAGCAGCAATGGGAGGTCTCCCATTGTCCCAACATGGCCCAAATAGTCCCAACATGGGCCCCCTGGCCACGCTTGACTTTCTGGCCACATAGTCGACATACGGCTACGTTTACTTCCTCGGGCGGCTTGACGAAAAATTGCCACACCGCCGAGTAGGAAACTTTGCCCCCGATACTCCTCACTGGCTGACTGCTGCTTCCTCCGTGCACACCGGCACCACTACTGGCCGTGGTGGTAGGCTGCAGTGGAGCTGGTGCTCTACTCCGTGGCCGTTTGGCTCCACTGACACTGCTTCCACTGACACTGCTGCGACCCTGCTGCTGTCTCCTGGGCAACCCACCGACTGTTTCGCTCACTGCCAAGCTGCCACCCTCTTCTCCTGATGATGCGGAAGAAATTGCCTGATGACGACGAGGCTGCCAAGTGCGATCAACCTCCTCATCATCAAGTAGGGTCTCCGCCTCACTACTAGCCCCCTCGGCTGCGTCTGGGTCAGGAGACAGACCTGTCTCTAGACCGGCTACCGGGCCACTCTCCTCGCCACTACTTCTTCGCCTAGCTGCTGAAAAGGCGGATGTCTCCCCCCCGTTCCTGACCGCCCTCTGTTAGCTCTTCCTCACTGTACAGTGGGGCTGAGCCCACAGCATGCGATACTTCGCTTGGTGAGGGAACACCAAAGGACAGGGGCAGGTAGAGGACACGTGATTTCAGTGGGCTTGGTCCCGGGCCATGCCAACTAACGGTTGTGTCTGACGTACCCACCGACCGTTGGCTGTAGGTGTCAGAGGTGACCTGGGAAGAGGAAGACGACCGAGCCAACCAATCGATGACGGCAGGGTTGTCGGTGGAGACACGACCGCTGGATGACACCGGGAGCACTGGCCTCTGGCTGCGAATAGTGCTGCCTCGACCCCTTCCTCTGCTGCCACGTCTGCTCGCTCCTAAAACATTGCCTCCTCTGCCACTCCTCTGCATGTTGTCTGACATACTCTTTAATTAAACGATTATGTGTCCCTGAGTAACAATTCTGTGTCCCTGAGTAACAATTCTGTGTCTGTGCAAGTAACAATTCTGTGGCCCTAAGTAACAGTTCTGTGGCCCTCAGTAACAATTCTGTGTCCCTGATTAACGTTTCTTTGGCCCCAAGTAACAGTTCTGTGGCCCTCAGTAACAATTCTGTGTCTGTGCGAGTAACAATTCTGTGTCTGTGCGAGAAACAATTCTGTGGCCCTAAGTAACAGTTCTGTGGCCCTCAGTAACAGTTCTGTTTCCCTGAGTAACAATTCTGTGTCTGTGCGAGTAAGAATTCTGTGTCTGTGCGAGTAACAGTTCTGTGGCCCTAAGTAACAGTTCTGTGGCCCTCAGTAACAGTTCTGTGTCCCTGAGTAACAATTCTGTGTCTGTGCGAGTAACAATTCTGTGTCTGTGCGAGTAACAATTCTGTCTGTGCGAGTAACAATTCTGTGGCCCTAAGTAACGGTTCTGTGGCCCTCAGTAACAGTTCTGTGTCCCTGTGTAACAATTCTGTGTCTGTGCGAGTAACAATTCTGTGGCCCTAAGTAACAGTTCTGTGGCCCTCAGTAACAATTCTGTGTCCCTGATTAACGTTTCTGTGGCCCCAAGTAACAGTTCTGTGGCCCTCAGTAACAATTCTGTGTCTGTGCGAGTAACAATTCTGTGTCTGTGCGAGTAACAATTCTGTGTCTGTGCGAGTAACAATTCTGTGTCTGTGCGAGTAACAATTCTGTGGCCCTAAGTAACGGTTCTGTGGCCCTCAGTAACAGTTCTGTGTCCCTGTGTAACAATTCTGTGTCTGTGCGAGTAACAATTCTGTGGCCCTAAGTAACAGTTCTGTGGTCCTCAGTAACAATTCTGTGTCTGTGCGAGTAACAATTCTGTGGCCCTAAGTAACAGTTCTGTGGCCCTCAGTAACAATTCTGTGTCTGTCCCTGAGTAACAATTCTGTGGCCCTAACTAAAGTTTCTGTGGCCCTAAGTAACAATTCTCTGGCACTCAGTAACAATTCTGTCTGTCCCTGAGTAACAATTCTGTGGCCCTAATAACGTTTCTGTGGCCCTAAGTAACAATTATCTGGCACTCAGTAACATTTCTGTCTGTCCCTGAGTAACAATTCTCTGACACTCAGTAACAATTCTGTCTGTCCCTGAGTAAAAATTCTGTGGCCCTAAGTAAAGTTTCTGTGGCCGTGAGTAACAATTCTCTGGCACTCCGTAACAATTCTGTCTGTCCCTGAGTAACAATTCTCTGGCACTCAGTAACAATTCTGTCTGTCCCTGAGTAAAAATTCTGTGGCCCTAAGTAAAGTTTCTGTGGCCCTGAGTAACAATTCTCTGGCACTCCGTAACAATTCTGTCTGTCCCTGAGTAACAATTCTCTGGCACTCAGTAACAATTCTGTCTGTCCCTGAGTAAAAATTCTGTGGCCCTAATTAAAGTTTCTGTGGCCCTAAGTAACAATTCTCTGGCACTCAGTAACAATTCTGTCTGTCCCTGAGTAACAATTCTCTGGCACTCCGTAACAATTCTGTCTGTCCCTGAGTAACAATTCTCTGGCACTCAGTAACAATTCTGTCTGTCCCTGAGTAAAAATTCTGTGGCCCTAAGTAAAGTTTCTGTGGCCCTGAGTAACAATTCTCTGGCACTCAGTAACAATTCTGTCTGTCCCTGAGTAACAATTCTCTGGCACTCAGTAACAATTCTGTCTGTCCCTGAGTAAAAATTCTGTGGCCCTAAGTAAAGTTTCTGTGGCCCTGAGTAACAATTCTCTGGCACTCCGTAACAATTCTCTCTGTCCCTGAGTATGAATTCTGTGGCCCTAACTAGCGTTTCTTTGTCCCTAAGTAACAGTTCTGTGGCCCTGAGTAACAATTCTGTGTCTGTGCGAGTAACAATTCTGTGGCCCTAAGTAACAGTTCTGTGGCCCTCAGTAACAGTTCTGTGTCTGTGCGAGTAACAATTCTGTGTCTGTGCGAGTAACAATTCTGTGGCCCTAAGTAACAGTTCTGTGGCCTTCAGTAACAATTCTGTGTCTGTGCGAGTAACAATTCTGTGTCTGTGCGAGTAACAATTCTGTGGCCCTAAGTAAAGTTTCTGTGGCCCTAAGTAACAATTCTCTGGCACTCAGTAACAATTCTGTCTGTCCCTGAGTAACAATTATCTGGCACTCAGTAACAATTCTGTCTGTCCCTGAGTAAAAATTCTGTGGCCCTAAGTAAAGTTTCTGGGGCCCTGAGTAACAATTCTCTGGCACTCAGTAACAATTCTGTCTGTCCCTGAGTAACAATTCTCTGGCACTCAGTAACAATTCTGTCTGTCCCTGAGTAAAAATTCTGTGGCCCTAATTAAAGTTTCTGTGGCCCTAAGTAACAATTCTCTGGCACTCAGTAACAATTCTGTCTGTCCCTGAGTAACAATTCTCTGGCACTCAGTAACAATTCTGTCTGTCCCTGAGTAAAAATTCTGTGGCCCTAATTAAAGTTTCTGTGGCCCTAAGTAACAATTCTCTGGCACTCAGTAACAATTCTGTCTGTCCCTGAGTAACAATTCTCTGGCACTCAGTAACAATTCTGTCTGTCCCTGAGTAAAAATTCTGTGGCCCTAATAACGTTTCTGTGGCCCTAAGTAACAATTCTCTGGCACTGAGTAACAATTCTGTCTGTCCCTGAGTATGAATTCTGTGGCCCTAACTAGCGTTTCTTTGTCCCTAAATAACGATTCTGTGGCCCTCATTAACAAGTCTGTGTCCCTGAGTAATGGTTCTCTGTCCCTAAGTAACTTTTCTCTGTCCCCAATTATCGTTTCTGTGGCCCTAACTCTGTCCCTGTCCCTAGTACAGAGCGGTCTGCCTCTGTTCAATAACTGCAGGCAAATGAAGAATTCCAAAATGGCCGCTATTTATAGCTCGACCATTACACAGTGCTGGCTGGCTGGCTGCTGATTGGCTGATGCGATCACATGTAGTTGAGGAATGCATTATGGGTCAGCGCGCCTTGTCTGCGCGCCTTCCCAGACATCCCCGCTCCGTCTCCGCACATGTCAGCCGCCATTTTCTGAAAAATTTCGATTCGCGCGTCCGAATTAGGCTATTTTTCGGATTCGGCACGAATCAAAATTTTTCCGATATTCGACTCGAATTCCACTTCGGATACTTCGATTCGCTCATCTCTAGTAAGATGTCTAGGGATAATTTCAACCCATGCCTTTTGTAGCAGATCCCAGATAATTTTAAAGGCAATGTAAACCATCCTACCTCAGATTTCTAATAAACATAGTGAGTGCTAAAAGCAAAGAAGCAGCCACAGCATCAAAAAGGATACCAAAAACCTTGCAAAACTCAGAGTATAAAAGATGCGGCGCTAAATACAAATAGTTATAAACAATATTAAAAAGTGTCTAATAACCACAGTGCCAATATAGTCGATGCTAATATATGGTGAGCATATATCAAGTGACTTGTGTGATCACATGTATTCCGTCACTAACAAAGTGACACGCAGTGCAAAATAGCAGTCTTAGTGAAAATGTGGGAGATGAAAATCCCTCTCCATCAGAGTGCTTCTTCCAAGCCGTGATAATGAATTAAGTGAAGGCTGTGCGCTCACCAGATGCACAGTGTAACTGCGCATTTAGAGACAAATTTCTCTACTGGATCTGTTGATGATTCCTAAAGATTTGGATCTGGTCTGGTCAGGTATTCCTCACCCTGCTTAATACTGCTGGTAATCCTTGGTCTCTCCTTTAACTGGCTCTCTGGGTAATGAGTGGCTCACCAAGGGCCAAAAGAAAAAAGGAGGCCAATAGTGTAATACCGTTTAGGGAATAAATTTATTGGATGCAGTATGGCATGAGAAAAAAAATAACAATACTGACCATGAGGTGGATATAAAGATGGCTGCCGGGACCTTCGTGGTGCCGGCGGTGTGACGTCACGACGCTGTAGCTCCTTCCCCACTCATTACCCAGAGAGCCAGTTAAAGGAGAGGCACATATGCAAACTGTTGTAATTCCTACACCGTTCACCTGATTTGGATGTAAATACCCTCAAATTAAAGCTGACAGTCTGCAGTTAAAGCACATCTTGTTCGTTTCATTTCAAATCCATTGTGGTGGTGTATAGAGCCAAAAATGTTAGAATTGTGTCGATGTCCCAATATTTATGGACCTGACTGTATGTGTTATATATATATATATATATATATATATATGTTCTTTCATTTACAAGACATACAGTACATGTATTTGTTGCTATCTTCATTCACTTAGTAGTGTTGTATTAAAAACAGGTCATAATAAGCTATTCTACACAGCATTCAAACAAACTAACATTTACAAATCATCTGATAAACTAGAGGCAGCACCATTACAAGTAAAGACTAAAATGGATTTCTGCAATGAGATCACTGCTCCCCCAATTCTGCAGCATGCTGTCAGGAGGGAGCCTTTTCTACTTAGGCGTACTGTGTGAGAGATAACATCTATTATATTTTTTCTTCAGCTACACACTCTAGAATAGACACAAAAGCAATGCCAACCTGCTATTTGTGCGCACTAATCAACATGCATGAAAAACAGTCACAGTAAATGACAACATGAAAACATTAATCTTACAGTACTTACTATTTTTACTTCCTAATCATCTAGCAGTTTAAGAGGAGATTGGATTACTGATTTATTTATTTACTGATAATATAGCTGTAGTAAATAAAACCAATAGTGCAAAAACACCGACTCAAACATCCAAATCAGCTAGCGCATTTAACAGCTTCCCATCCGCCCTAAAGCAGATATACTGCTATAGGGTGGCACGAGTGCACACAATCACATATATATATGTGATTTCGCATTTTCGGGTAGGGGGCGTGGGCGAGGTATGTGCGCACTCTACCCGCGCCGCCATCCACGGCTGTCAATCACCGGGTCCCGGCCGTTGATTACTTGCTTGCGCCAAGTGATTGCCGAGCATCTCCGAGGGGGAAGAGAACTGTTAGTAAACAAAACAATTCTCCCTGTCAACTCGTGCACACTGCTTTGCATGCCATGCAAAGCAGTGTGCTTACAGTGAAGCACTAACACACAGCCCCTAGTAAAACACAGCACACAGTTAACCCTTTGATCACACCACATGTTAACCCCTTCCTGCCCAGTGCCATTAGTACAGTGTCTGTGCTTTTTATTAGCACTGATCACTGTATTGGTATCGCTAGGGATGTCAGTGACACCAAGTCAGTTCCCCCCGCTGATCACCGCCATTACTAAGAAAAATTTAAAATATTTTAAAAAATCCCAGTCTATATATCACCATTTGTAAACGCTATAATCTTCACGTAAATCAATTAAATTACACGTATTGGGATTTTTTTTTAGCAAAAACATGCAGCAGAATACATTTTGGCCTAAATTTATGCCGAAATTTGATTTTTTTAAAAAAAAATTTCCTGGACATGTTTAATAGCAAAAAGTCAAAAATATAGTTTTTTCTCAAAATTGTCAGCATTTTTTTTTTTGTTTATAGCGCAAAAAATAAAAACCGCACAGTCGATAAAATACCACCAAAAGAAGGCTCAATTCGTGGGAAAAAAAGGACGTAAATTTCATTTGGGTGCAGCATTCCATGACTGCGCAATTGTCCGTTAAAGTAACACAGCACCGTAACACAAAAAATAGTCAGGTCAGGAAGGGGGGGTAAATCCTCAGGAGGGCAAGTGGTTAAGAAAGGTGTCAGCAATAACAGCCTTTTCTCAGCAGTATTTCCCATTTCTGCATATTTTTGTTCTCAATTTGTATATTGTATAGATTTTAGTAACATTTTACACTAGTGGAAAGCCTGACTTCACACCATTAGAACCGTGTTCACTCTAAAGCAAATGGAACTTAATTTAAACACTTACTCTTGTGCTAGAAAGCTCCTCCATAAACAGAACCCTTTATGATGTGCAACTTTTGCCTTTTTCAGACATTGTATTTGGAAGAGTAGCAACTAGTATAAAGCTGGTTAGCCGTCACTGCACATTGGATTAATAACATGTCTGGCATGCTTTTTACCAACCTATCCTTCCAATCCTTCACACTAAAAAAGTGATTTGATCAAGTTTTATGCCCATCAACTTAAGTAACTCCAATAGCAAAAATGTTTTGGGACATACAAGTATTTGAAAGTAATTACATAAAAAAATGTACAATTTTGAAATGTTTATTTTACTTGATGTGCGGAATCACACTAAATATTGCATATATAAAACATTTATTGTTGTTTTTTTTCATAAAAGGGAGCTCACATTTAAAGTAAGGTACAGATGTTTCATCTTTTGATCCTTCTCAGTTTCACTTTAATACATATTCAGTCATATCTTTGGGAAAAAACATGTATTTCCTTGACAATATGAATAATATGTAGAAGTGTAGCTAGAAACGGCAGTAGTCTATTTACAAGTCTTTTTTTTAATAATGGACAATCATGAATGATTATGTACACAATTGGTGATACAGGGTTTTTCAAACAGGTGCAAAATGACCCTAGGGGTTCAAACACCAACCCTATAGCATATGCACAATTGATTTGCATGTTTTCAAACAATTCATATTAGTAGTCAAGAAGGTGACCCAGGGGGTGCAAGCTTCCTAGCTACAACTGAAGCAAAGACCAAGATTCAAGGAATCCTATATACAGAAAATGCCTACCTGTAAGCTCCAACCTAAAGAGAAAACCGCTCTTTTCACAAAATGGACCCACAGGCCACATAACATAGTTTGGTTTGGGTATAGGAAACCTGCATTTAAAATAATATGGATGCCATTTATGAATTTTCCTTCTGTGGCAGACATGGTGTCAGATCCTGGCCATCTTCACCAACTCAAACTCATACTGTGTTGTCACTGATTCGTGACAATGACACTCGGCCTCACCTCGCACAAAGATTTTTCGGCTTGCAGGACTATATTCTTAGTGCAAGCAGACCGAGAGTGAATGTTACTAGGTTTCGTCAACTACGCAGTTAACTCTTTACTCCTATCAAACATTCACAATATCAGTTATGACCTCTTTTTTTTTTATTTCTATTCATTTTAATTTAGTTATGATGTTCTTTAAATGTCTGTATTACCCACTGTCATCACAGACAGGAATATCCAGAGAGTTACCATATAGTAGTGCTATAAGAAGCAGGGATTCTTTAAGTTCTGGCTAGATGCATTAGAGACCGAAACAGCAATTTGTAAACATTGTTTAATAATACAAACAGGTAGAATGGCTATTTGCAGAAACAAGGGTAACAAAGGAAAAGAGACAAATATGCAACAGAAAAATAAAAAGGGTTTTAGAAGTGAAGATACTTAAAAGTATAGCAGTTTTGTGACTCTATCAGTGTCCAGCAGAGCACTGGATAAAGCTTGTAGGAGGAGTTTTCATTCTCTTCTGATTGTCCTATGAGGCTGCAGGAACCCTGACCCTCTGTCTGGACAGTGCTGATTGGCCCTGTGCTGATCACATACACCCTCGCAAAGAGAAAAAAACTCTCTAGCAATACACACCAAACTGGACATGTGCAGAGTGACTCAAAAAGCTCTGTGCTATCAGCAGATGGACTGGGGACAGCAGAACAATAGGAGGATCAGAGAAGACAGGATCAAACAGCCTTTTTACACAATGCAGAGGATTAACCCCTTAGGTACCACTGTGAGTATAACAAGCATGCTTTACTGCATATACAGACTGATTTTACTGTTACAGGCGTCCTGGTTCTAAGTGCAGCAACGTCCAGTCAATGAGCATAGAATGGATCAGTGGCTTTCATAAACTTTGGCTGATGTCCCTTGTTTGATAGGAAAAAGAGAGCTCCAGACTACTGTGCAGTCCCTCTTTTTTGGTCCCTGAGAAGGGTGTTGACAGAAATGATCTGACCAATGAAAAGTCTTATACATACAGTGGGGATCGAAAGTTTGGGCACCCCAGCTAAAAATTTGTATTAATGTGCATAAAGAAGCCAAGGAAAGATGGAAAAATCTCCAAAAGGCATTACAGATTAGACATTCTTATAATATGTCAACAAAAGTTAGATTTTATTTCCATCATTTACACTTTCAAAATAACAGAAAACAAAAAAATGGCGTCTGCAAAAGTTTGGGCACCCTGCAGAATATATAGCATGCACTGCCCCCTTTGCCAAGCTGAGACCTGCCAGTGTCATGGATTGTTCTCAATCGTCTGGGAAGACCAGGTGATGTCAATCTCAAAGGTTTTAAATGCCCAGACTCATCTGACCTTGCCCCAACAATCAGCACCATGGGTTCTTCTAAGCAGTTGTCTAGAAAACTGAAAATAGTTGATGCTCACAAAGCTGGAGAAGGCTATAAGAAGATAGCAAAGCGTTTTCAGATGTCAATATCCTCTGTTCGGAATGTAATTAAGAAATGGCAGTCATCAGGAACAGTGGAAGTTAAAGCAAGATCTGGAAGACCAAGAAAAATATCAGACAGAACAGCTCGCAGGATTGTGAGAAAAACAATTCAAAACCCACGTTTGACTGCACGATCCCTCCAGAAAGGTCTGGCAGACACTGGAGTTGTGGTACACTATTCCACTATAAAGAGATACTTGTACAAATATGGTCTTCATGGAAGAGTCATCAGATGAAAACCTCTTCTACGTCCTCACCACAAAAATCATCGTTTGAACTTTGCAAATGAACATATAGACAAGCCTGATGCATTTTGGAAACAAGTTCTGTGGACCGATGAGGTTAAACTTGAACTTTTTGGCCGGAATGAGCAAAGGTACGTTTGGAGAAGAAGGGGCACAGAATTGAATGAAAAGAACCTCTGTCCAACTGTTAAGCATGGGGTTGGATCAATCATGCTTTGGGGTTGTGTTGCAGCCAGTGTCACAGGGAACATCTCACGAGTAGAAGGAAAAATGGATTCAATAAAATTTCAGCAAATTTTGGATGGTAACTTGATGCCATCTCTGAAAAAGCTGAAGTTAAAGAGAGGATGGCTTCTACAAATGGATAATGATCCTAAACACACCTCGAAATCCACGGGGGATTACATCAAGAGGCATAAACTGAAGGTTTTGCCATGGCCTTCACAATCTCCTGACCTCAACATAATTGAAAATCTATGGATAGACCTTAAAAGAGCAGTGCGTGACAGACAGCCCAGAAATCTCAAAGAACTGGAAGACTTTTGTAAGGAAGAATGGGCAAAGATACCTCAAACAAGAATTGAAAGACTCTTGGCTGGCTACAAAAAGCGCTTACAAGCTGTGATACTTGCCAAAGGGGGCAGTACAAGATATTAACTCTGCAGGGTGGCCAAACTTTTGCAGACGCCATTTTTTTGTTTTCTGTTATTTTGAAAGTATAAATGATAGAAATAAAATCTAACTTTTGTTGACATATTATAAGAATGTCTAATCTGTAATTTGATGCCTTTTGGAGATTTTTCCATCTTTCCTTGGCTTCTTTATGCACATTAATACAAATTTTTAGCTGGGGTGCCCAAACTTTCGATCCCCACTGTATATTAATATCTTAGATTACCTACTGGTTGCATTTGGGAATTTGTATATTATAGTCCCACATTAAATTACTGTTTGAATGAGAACAAATATGATGGGTATCAGATGCCTTCACCTAGGAGAGGTAATGGGCCTAATCTGTTTCTAGTACCTTCTAGGATAGTGGTGTTGGGCTTAAAGTGCTGCTAATTAATTGATACAGGTAAATACTGTATGTCCTTATTTTGGTTGTACTAATAACAGCTCAGGAGTTATGAAATACACTGAAGTCTTGATTCTCCAGGAAGAAATAGACAGAAATGTGTATTCGCTAACTACACCAGGCCAACTATTTACAGCCAGTGATTAGCTAGGATGGGTATCTGCATAACATAAGCAGGTACTTAGGCTGGCCATAGACGGGCTGTTTATCGGCCAATAAACGAAAAATCGGTCGTTGCTGCCATGGATGCTGCCACCAATGTTTTTCTTGGATTTTCCAGCATGACCCATAAAAAGAAACGAGAAGATCCGTGAAAAACGGCCGACGGCATTGCCCCACTAACGGCGTGAATATCGGCCGATTTTTAATTCGAACAAAAATTTGGCCGATAAACGACCCGTCTATGGCCTGCATTAGCCTAGACTTGAAGGTTTTATGAGGGCTGTTAGCATGAGACAGGGATGTGTATTGTGTTAAATTCTGTTAAGGGGGTTTACAATGGCTAATCCCAATTCACTCAGTGGGAAATGCTGATGACCTCTGTAGATATTTATTGTTAACAAACATGGAGATGATAAGCAAACCCCGACATACTGCAGTGATCCCCTGTTAAACATTCAATTAGATATTGACAGATTTATCAAATGCCTGTTTATTAGTTATCTGCTAGGCAAAGGTCAGCAGAACAGTTGATGCTACTCTAAGGTTCTTTTGAAGTGTCCAGACTCTTAGCAAACGATTTAATCAAGTTAAATGACTATAGGGATATGGTATTGGGATTAAAGCTATGTTCTGAAGGGGAGCGGGCAATCACAGCTTATTCTAAAAAATGTCATGGCTGACCTGTGTCCTCTCACCCAGTTTTTGGGGTGCCCAGTTGGTATTATCATCATCACCATCTCAAAATGCTAGTTGACTGGCCTCAATGAAGGACTAATGACTTCAATACTTTCACAGATCTAGAATAGATTAGGAGTTCAGAATGAGAGATAAAGATGAATGTTTAATTTAAAACTAATCCAAAATTCATGTTTATTGAAAAAAAGTGAGCAGTATCTTTATTCTGTTTGCTGGGCAGGCTGAGGCTCTCTCTCTGGCTTTGTAATGCAGTCTCTCTGTGTGGGGCAATGTGGAGCAGACTCTCTCACTGTGGGGCAGTGTGGAACAATCTCTCTCTCTCTGGGATAATGTGGAGTAGTCTCTCTCTCTGTGTAGGGGAATGTGGTACAGCCTCTCTGTGTGAGGCAATGTGGAGCAGTCTCTCTCACTCTCTGTGGGCACTTGTGTGGAACAGTCTGACTCTCTGTGTGGGGCAATGTGGAGCAGTCTCTCTGTGTGGGGCACTGATGTGGAGTAGTCTCACTCTCTATGCAGGGCAACGTGGAACAGTCTCTCTCTCTCTGTGCGGAGCAACATGCAGCTGTCTCTTTCTCTGTGTGGTGCAATGTAGAACAGTCTCTTTCTGTGTGGGGCATTCATGTGAAGCACTGTCACTCTCTGTGCGGGGCACTCATGTGGAGCAGTCTCTCTCTCTGTGTAGGTCACTCATATGGAGCAGTCCCACTTTCTGTGCAGGGCAATGTGGAGCAGTCTGTCTGTGCAGGGGCACTCATGTAGAGCAATCTCACTCTCTGTGCAGGGCGGTGTGGAGCAGTCTCTCTCTCTCTCTCTCTCTCTCTCTGTGCAGGGGCACTCATGTAGAGCAGTCTCACTCTCTGTGCAGGGCAGTGTGGAGCAGTCTCTCTATCTGTGCAGGGGCACTCATGTAGAGCAGTCTCACTCTCTGTGCAGGGCAGTGTGGAGCAGTCTCTCTCTCTGTGCAGGGGCACTCATGTAGAGCAGTCTCACTCTCTGTGCAGGGCAGTGTGGAGCAGTCTCTATCTGTGCAGGGGCACTCATGTAGAGCAGTCTCACTCTCTGTGCAGGGCAGTGTGGAGCAGTCTCTCTCTCTCTGTGCAGGGGCACTCATGTAGTGCAGTCTCACTCTCTGTTCAGGGGAATGTGGAGCAGTCTCTCTCTCTCTCTGTGCGGGGCGCTCATGTGGAACAGTCTCTTTCTCTATGCAGGGCAAAGTGGAGCAGTCTCTCTGTGCAGGGCACTCGTGGAACAGTCTCTCTCTTTCTGTGCAAGGCAATGTGGAGTAGTCCCTCTGTGCAGGGGCACTCATGTAGAGCAGTCTCACTCTCTGTGCGGGGCAATGTGGAGCAGTCTCTCTGTGTGGGACACTCGTGGAACAGTCTCTCTGTGTGAGGCAATGTGGAGCAGTTTCTCTGCACAGGGGCAATCATGTAGAGCAGTCTCACTCTCTGTGCAGGGCAATGTGGAACAGTCTCTCTGTCTCTGTGCAGGGCAATGTGGAGTATCTCTCTCTCTCTGTGGGGCAATCCAACTCTCTGTGCAGGAAGGAGTGGAGAAGCTTTCTCGGTGTGTGGCACTCATGTTGATCAGTCTCTCTCTCTCTCTATGCAGTCTCTGTGCAGAGCAGTCATGTGGAGCAGTCTCACTCTCTGTGCAGGGCAGTGTGGAGCAGTCTCTCTATCTCTCTGTGCAGGGGCACTCATGTAGAGCAGTCTCACTCTCTGTGCAGGGCAGTGTGGAGCAGTCTCTCTATCTCTCTGTGCAGGGGCACTCATGTAGAGCAGTCTCACTCTCTGTGCAGGGCAGTGTGGAGCAGTCTCTCTCTCTGTGCAGGGGCACTCATGTAGAGCAGTCTCACTCTCTGTGCAGGGCAATGTGGAGCAGAAAACTGATGGGTTATAATAACCCACTCTTACTATGCTGAAAACAAGAAATATGTTTTTTTTTGTCTTCAGATCTACTTTAACCGTTTCAATACCGTGCAATTTTACACCTTCCTGCCCAGGCCAGTTTTCAGGTTTCAGCGCTCTCACACTTTGAATGACAATTGCGCGGTCATACAACATTGTACCCAAACTAAAATTTTATCATTTTCTTCACACAACTAGAGCTTTCTTTTGGTGGTATTTAATCACCGCTGGGGTTTTTATTTTTTGCTAAATTAACAAAAAAAGACCAAAAAGTTTGAAAAAAAACCACATTTTTCTTTGTTTCTGTTATAAAAGTTACAAATAAATAATTGTTCTTCATAAATTTAGGCCGAGATGTATTCTGCTACATGTCTTTGGTGAAAATAACCCAAATTAGGATGTATTATTTAGTTTGTAGGAAAGTTATAGAGTTCACAAACTATGGTATAGATCTGAATATTGATCAATCCTGAAGTACTGACAGCCAATCTGATTTCTTGAGGTCCAAGAATGTCAGAACAGTACAGATATCCCCAAATGACCCCTTTTTGCAGAGTAGACAGTCCGACGTACTTCATAAGAGGCATGGTGAGTTTTTTGAAGTTGTATTTTTTTGTCATAATTTTTCGGAAAATGAAAAAATTAAAAAAATTATTTTCACTATTTTTTTTTTTTACATACTGTCACCAGTGCAGTACAGCGTCATCATATAACTGGCATGGCGGTGAACAGGGACACTGACTGGTGACAGTATGAAAAAAAAAAATATATATATATTTTTTTTTTTTTATTATATTTAATTTTTTATTACATTTTTTTTAATTTTTTTTAAGATTTTTTTTTCATATTTTACTTTGACCAAAGTAGTGCAATGTTACCATAGTAACATTGTACTACTTTGGGGAAGTGATCAGTATTTTTTTTTTTTTTTACACAATTTGCTTATAGCAAAGAATTACTTTGCTATAAGCAAGCATTTACCTGAATGAAATCGATTCATTCAGCTTTTCTTTTTTTTTTTTTTTTGTGCTTAGCTGTGATTTGGTCACAGCTAATCACATGACATGTGCATGTGATTAGCTGTGACCATTCACAGCTAGGCACTAGTATACAATGGATGGCATCATGAATGAAGCCATCCATTGTATACAACTGTCATGTGACCTGCTGTGATTGGTCACAGCAGGTCACATGGTACCAGCAACGGGAGCCGGTACTCGGATCTGTCATCGGCCGTGTCCGAGGTGCACGGCCGCTGACAGATCGCACTGCTGCACCGCTCTGCATTAGCGCAAACGGCGCATGTGCGGGAGCACGCCAAATGGCGTGCACCCGGAATGCAGGGACACAATTGAAGCCGCCAAACGGCCATTGGCTGGGCGGCTAATGGTTAAAGCACATTGCTAATTGCATAAGGTACTTGTTTGTAGCTTAAATGCTGAACTTTGCACTTAAAACTGTAATTTTGTGGCTTTTTGAAATGTCAATAAAAACTTGGCTGTGTCAGTAAATTTTCGGTGTCATATCAGTAAATTTCACATTGGTAGGTTGGCAACACTGTTTAGAATGTGCTGTCAATGCATAGCAATGGAAGGAAATATGTACCTGCACTTTTTTTTAATGACGTGCACAGAATGTGCATTGCGGAGTGCTTCAGAGCCATACCGTCGACACCTACTGTGCTAGTTATGAGCATTGTGGTAATGCACATTTTACTACATGTTACCACAACACATAGGTGTGAAGCCAGCCTTATACATTTTCATGTTGGTTATGGATAAACAATCGAATATACCTAGCAAAACTGAAATCTGTAATGTTACATTAAATAGAAAAATTAAGAAGTGTAGAATACTGACACAAAAAAGTATGCTTGCCATTCCCTTACTGTGAAAAATACAAAATTATTGGGCTAAATATACGTTTTCCCTTTTTTCACCAGAACCAATATACATAAACGACCACTGCACTTATTCGGGCAGGCAATAGTAAGTTAGGTTTGCCATGTATTCAACAGTTATATGACTTGTGTATACATTTTTCATATTATAATAATTCACCCTTTTGAAAAGGTATGAACCAGTTCTGCTTGCTTTATGCTGTGGGGTAGTACTAGTATAGTGTTTTGCATAAACAATAACTCCCTTGGAAACTGAAAAAAATGTAATGTTTCAGCCTGGAATTAATATAGATTTTATGTAGTTGATCCACAAAAAATAGTATGTAATGTTAAAGTTAATAAAAGCTTAAGCAAACCGCATAATTGTCACTCTTATTAATACCTTGTCATCCAGTCTTCATTGTCTCTTCTCTACTTTTAACTCTCTACTTTGTCCACCTCCACCCAGTAACTCATTCACTGCTTACAAGATTGTAAATCATTTCAAAAACAAGATTGATGCAATTTGTAGGGGCATCTCCGCTACACAGACATATATCCCACTTAGCATACCTTATACTGGAGACTTGACAAAGCGCAACTGCGCGAAACATATCGTCTTGGTAACCCTACATATGCTCCCAGCTGAAGCCAATGCCGGACACTGCCTTCGCTTGCCATGGTGACACCACTTGGGACGCCGGTACGCTGACACCACGTGATTTGAAGTCGACAGGAGCATTCTCTGATCTCAGCTCCCCTCAGAGCGGACGGGCTGTCTATTGGAGTCACATTGTCCACTTCAGGCTGGTCAATTTTATTATATTTGCTACTTTGTCTCACCCATTAAAGATGCACCTTCACCAAGGTGCTTGTCTGAGAGCATTTTCCACAGCGCCTATTTTTTCCAGTTCTCTTCATCATGCAAATGATTAACAAGGAAGCAGTGGTGAGCTCATGATTAACTGTTCACGTTTCCACCTGGAGTGGCCTCTCTGAGCTCATTTGTATGAGTATACCTTATACTAAACCTCCCTCAACACTTTTCTCTTATGACCGTGCTACTATTGAAGAGGTCACTAAAGTTTTCTCAGAAGCCCGTCTCACCCCCTGCCCCCTGGATTCTGTCCCCTCTCAACTACTACGGTCACCCTCTTCTTCTGTCCTATGCTCCCTCACTCACATCTTTACTCTCTCCCTCTCTAATGGTGCCTTCCCCACCCCTCTAAAGCATGCACAGATCACTACCATACTTAAAAAGCCCTCGCTGGACCCCACCAACCTAAACAACTTAAGACCCATGTCCCTGCTCCTGTTTACCTCTAAACTCTTATAACGCTTAGTCTACAAGTAATCGCCTGAGCTCCTACTTCACTGACAACAACCTTCTTGACCTTTTACAGTCTGGCTTTCGCTCACTACGCTCCACTGAAACTTCCCTACTAAACTCACTAATGATTTACTAACTGCTAAAACCAATGGCCACTACTCCATACTCTTACTTAGTGACCTCTCTGTTTTGATACTGTTGACCATCCCCTCCTCCTCATAAAACTCCACTCTCTTTGCCTCCGAGACTCTGCTCCTTCCTGGTTCTCTTCCTATCCTTCAGCATTACCTCTCCTCCTCTCCACATCCTCTTTTTGTAGGGGTCCCTCAAGGTTCTTTCCTTGGACCCCTTCTCTTCTCCATCTACACCTCCTCCCTTGGCCACTTGATAAACTCCCATGGGTTTAAGTACCATCTCTATGCTGATGACACACAAATCTATCTTTCTACTCCTCACTTCACCCTTTCAGTCTCCTCTCACATTACTAACCTACTAAGTGACATATCAGCATGGATGTCACTCCACTTCCTCAAACGAAATCTTTCCAAAACAGAGCTCATACTATTCCCTCCAGCCCGTGCCCCCTTCCCTGACTTCTCCATCAAGATCAATAATACAACCATCAGTCCCTCCCCTCATGCCAGGGTACTAGGTGTAACCCTAGACTCCCATCTGTCCTTTCAGCCCCAAATCCATTCTCTCGTTCTTAACCTCTGAAACCACTAAGCACCTTTTTCACTCCCTTATCTCTCGCCTTGACTATTGTAACTCCCTCCTCATTGGCCTGCCTAATCGCAGGCTATCCCCTCCTCAGTCTATCATAAATGCTGCTGCCAGACTCATCCACCTTACTAACTGTTCCATATCTGCCATCCCTCCACTGACTTACCATTGCCTAACTAATAAAATTCAAAACATTAACAATAACATATAAAGCCATTTATAGCTCTGCCCCAAATTTCATCACCAATCTTGTCTCCAGATATCACCCAAACTGTCCTCTCTGCTCCTCCCACAACCTCCTGCTCTCTAGCTCCCTTGTCTCTAGGACTTCTCCAGAGCCTCCCCCATCCTCTGAAACTCTCTACCCCAATTTATCCGACTATGACCTACTCTGCCTCTTCAGGGAAGCCTATCCCGCCTTCAGCTAATAACGGAATCTTCTAGTCCTCCTATCAGTTCATCCTCCACAGGTATTACCTTTTGTACCACCAGCTCCCTCTTAGATTGTAAGCTCCAAGGAGCAGGGCCCTCCTAACCCTCTTGTATTGAACTGTATCATTGCTGTGTTGTCTCCCTTTATATTGTAAAGCACTGAGCAAACTGTTGGCGCTATATAAATCCTGTATAATAATAATAATAATAACGCTATAATAAAAAAAAAAGGGTCTGGAATAAGGTTCTAGAAAAGCAGCTGAATTAAAAAAAAATCTGAAGCTTTAAACATCCTCAAGGGAGAAGTATAGCCAAAGTTATTTTAGCTATACTTCTACAGATCACAGGAGTGCAGTTCGTTCTGCACTCCTGTGATCCGTTTTCAGCTGACAGCGAGCTGAAGCCCAACAGCTAGTTCAGATTCTTAGCGAGCCACTGAAAACCTGAGTCAGCTGCTCCATCCCCCCACAGACCAGGGCTCCAGTGGGTGCTGGAGGGGCATACCAGAGAGCCTGTGATTGACAGTCCTCAGCCTTCTGGTCACAGAATGCCGAAAACTGAGCAATCACCAGTCTTTGATCACTCAGTTCTCAGTGCAGAGCTGGCAAGGGATCGATGCTGCATTCACCTGAGTATACATTTTTTATTTTCTAAATCCCACTTCTCTCACACTTCTCTTCGAAGTCATTTTTGAAAAATGAAAAAATATAGCATAACCAAAAAAACAAGGCTCTGCATAGGGAAGGCCAAGGGGTCAATGATGACTCATAAGAAGCTGCAGAAATACACAGCCAAAGTGGGAAAACTACATGTGGGACAACTAAAAAAAAAAGAGTGCCAAAATCACAAGGGCAACACAGTAAATGTGTATAAAAATATTTTCTGTTATTTAACTTGGCCTGCCTTAGTGCAAGACAATGTGGAATTGATTTACTAAAAGGCAAGAGAAGTTACACTTTGCAAGTTTATTTTCCCCAGAACTTAGTGAATGTGGTAAAATTTCACTTTGCAAAGAATATCCAATCATGTTCAAGGAAAATAAAAACAGTAATTTTACTTACACATGTATAGATGATGGAAGCTTCACCTGATTCACTGAGCTCTTGCAAAAAATTACTTACAAACTGCAACTTCCCTTGCAGACTGAACAGTCTATTTTCCTATAATAAATCAACCCTTATATGTGGCATCATATGGGATGCTTGTCTCTGGCAGGGCCTGGAAAAATGGTCAGGATTGAGGTTAAGGCAGATGGAGCCAAATACAGGCCAATTCCAAAAGAAATTATTTTTCAGTGTGCAAGATCCCCCAAGACCGGGGAAAAGGTTCACTTCTATCACCAATGATCCAAAGTTCCATCAGGAGTTGCATAAAACAAGTGAGCCAGGCAGCTAGCATTTTCATTTAGAGATCTGCAGTGGGAGCCCCTGTATTTTTATCTTGGCAGGTTTACTTTAGCTGCTAAATGTGGAACCCTTAAATGCCCTAATCACAAAATAAACGCAAACATGGGCCTGGCTTCCCTTGGGTTATGGGCAGGAAAAAAAACTAATACAAAATCATACTACGCCCATTCTGTACATCCTATGTTACTCCACCATTTACATACCATTAAAATTTTTCAAAACCATGGACTCTTTATTAGGTTTGTTTGGGGCAATAGCAGGCACAAACTACTCTAGCAAACATCAAAAAGCCGTCTAGGGGGAACTGCCCCGCCTCACTTTAATACATACAGTTGGGAACAGAAGTATATGACCTAAAACTCCGTGTTGCTCAGCGACAGCCCCGAAACCTGACAGATCTAGAGATCTGTGTGGAGGAGTGGGCCAAAATCCTTGTTGCAGTGTGTGCAAACCTGGTCAAGAATTACAGGAAACCTTTAATTGCAAACAAAGGCTTCTGTACTAATATTAACACAGATTTTCTCAGGTGTTCAAATACTTATGTTCAGCAGTGCAAGACAAATAAATTCTTTACAAATCATACAATGTGATTTCCTGAATTTTTTTTTTTAAATTCTGTCTCTCTGAGTGGGAATGCACCTACAATGTGAATTTCAGACCCCTCCATTATTTTTAAGTGGGAGAACTTGCAAAATCACAGGGTGTTCAAATACTTCTGTTCCTCACTGTATTACTAAGCAGTACAACTCTCTTATTTTTTATCACTTGGATAAAGCACAAAAGCTATGCTATCAGACCTTAGTTTACACACCCATCACCCACGCCACCCTACAGATCATACTACAAGGGGTGCACGGATCAGGTGTGGAGCAGGTTTGGTCTATCACTGCCTACAAGTCTGGAATCTGGCACTGGCCAGTTTGAATATCCCCACACTTCACGCCTATACACCTCTTTGGTTCAACAACAACCTACTTGAGTTCCTCACTCTACCAAACCCAGACCTCTGGGCTTCTCCCTACACCATGTTATCTCATAGTGGTCCCAAAACCTTTCAAGTGGTTTCACTCCCTACCTTTATGCTGCTTCAATATCTTCAATTCTGCTATGCCCTGCATAACCAGTTCCCAGGTGTGTACCCAATGCTAACACCCATCTTGCTCTTACAAGTTGTCTATAGCATTGACCCCAAAAAACTGCTTTCTGCCTTCTTTAATATCCTTCTCACACCCTCTGCCCCTAGAATGGCCTATTAAGTTAAGACTCGCTGGAAAACTGGTGTGGGGAGAGTAGTGGTTGCAGAATAGGAGGAAATCCTGGATAATCATAAATCAGTTTCCCCCAAATTATTCAGCTGTTTAAGCCAACTGCATTTTCTGCATAGGGCCTTCATGACCCTATCCGCATAGTCAAGTATTGACTCACCCATATTCCACAATGCCCACTATGCTCCAATGCCCCTGGCAACTTTTACCATCTATTTTGGGCCTATCCTAAAAACCAGGATTGTTGGCTGCAAATGGTATGGTTCCCATTGACTGTAAACTCCAAACAGTGCCTGCTTGGCTCTCTTCTGATCCAAACGCTGACAACTGAATGCAAGCCCCCCCCATACACACATTTTAATACTTGTTCGTAGAAATCAATATTACCCTCCCCTACAAAAAAATAGTCTGCATACATAAAGGTTGCCCCTCTAAGTATAATAAAATCTGGGATCACTGGTTGGAACACACGGCAACCTGTGTAAAAACACCAATGCTACTTGGGTTTAAATTGGTGTGT
Source organism: Staurois parvus (assembly GCF_062004578.1). Taxonomy (NCBI): domain Eukaryota; kingdom Metazoa; phylum Chordata; class Amphibia; order Anura; family Ranidae; genus Staurois; species Staurois parvus. Next base: position 16,428,671 of record NW_028317994.1, on the reverse strand, counting down.
TCCAGGACTCCCCTCTTTTTCTGGGTTTAGCCAAGCCATAAAGTCACTCTGTAGTAATCAGCAACTGAAAATGTACTCATACAACGCCGCCGTAGTTCAGTGTCTTTTACTCATCATCGGTGTAATACTGTACACTATTAATCACATATATTGTAATTGCCCCCTAATGTTAGAGTCTGGTTTTGTTTAAGTACACACTACTGTTATCTGTGCAGTTGTGGACTCTTCAGGACCACTCCTATGTAACAATGTGAGTCACACTTTGTTTTTTATGTCATGTACAGCTTATTTTCTTTGGTACAACCAGCCTCTATAAATAACATGTTTGTTGCAATGGAAAAAATGAAGGGAAATGCAAGTAAGACTCCAGTGGGCAGAACTAGTTTGCTCAAAGTACTTTATTAGATATCTGAGTTTGAGTTGGCATGTGTTGCATTCAGAAATTAGTTTCTAGCCAAGAGAATTGTCTGGCTATAAATCAAATTAACTGGGATTAATACAACAGTTATACACTTTATGAAGCATTTCCAATAACCTTTGGATATATGTGCTCTACAAAAAGTTCCCACTGTCCCCTTAGCAATACCCAAATAAACAAACAGTACATTTTGAATAAAAAAAATTATTGAGGATAAACTATAGGGGTCAATTATCAAAAGAAAAATGTAAATTTCAGGTGCAAAAGATTACGTTTGGATAAGAGCAACTGTGCACATCAGGAAAGCTCCATGCTTGTCCAGGATATGTGTGTTAGTACATGTAGTATTCTGCCCGCACCAGGACAGAGTAGGAGAATTTAGAAAAGCTCTTAATGCAATAGTTTGTGGGAATCTGTCTCCTCTTACACTTTCAATGGAATGCCTTGGTAACTATGTTTACTTAACTACAAGCATATACCACATAATAATGGTGCAGAATATGGAATGTGAAGCTTGAAAGGAATCTATCAGGGTATGAATATTAAAGTGCTGCCCTGTTTTTCAAAGCTGTCATCTTTGTCAACTTTACTGCTTACTGAATCACTGACCCACAACAAGCATGTGCATGTATATGTTGCAATTCATAACATACACATGCTTGTAACAGGTCACTGACTTGCAAGCAAAGGGGGGCTTGACGGCTCCAACAATGGCAGATTTCATATTTCTAACCTTGCAGTATACTTCTAAAAAAATGACTATATGGAATAGCAAGGTCACCCAATTTCACCAATTTTCCAGAAAGTCCACATCTAGATGTATTGACTGTACACTTAACAGAATGGAATTAAGACTTCCTCTTTAACGTGTTTTGTTCTCCAGGGGACAAAGTACTTTTTCCCACCTTCCTATGTGGTAAGGCTAACTGTCAGGTTGGACAGGGTGCCCTTCCTCCCTCCAGGGGCAGTCAGACTCAGACAATGCAGCTAGCAAGGAGATGGCTGCTTTGACAGAAGGCACTTTTCTCAATCTGCAAGAACTTCCCTGGAACATTTTAGCTGACAGGCAACCCCCCCGTCATTTCTTCTGGGATGCTTGTCGCAGGCAAGTGCTTGGAGACAAAGAACAGTGTTCTCTGTCAAAGCAGCCATCTCCTTGCTAGCTATGTTGTTGGATGGCTATGGAGAAAGGTGGGGTACCCTGTACAATCTTACAGCTAGCCTTACACAGCACATAGGAAAACGGGACAAAGTTCTACATGACATTTGTCCCCTGGGAAACAGAACACATAAAAAAAATGAGAGTGATATTTCTTCTTTAAACTAGTAAATCAATAAATATACAAGTAAGGATAGTGCAAAAAACACCTGTTTTCAACAAGGCATTGAAAGGGGAGCTCCATGGTCTTCCACAGGCAGACAAATGGGCCCTTTTCTTGCTAAGATGACAAAACCACTTAGCCTTTTACAGAAACACACAGCAAAGTATTTTGTAAAAGTGCAAGTAAGACTAAATGAAAAATTTTGTTCAGTGTATATATTTTGACTTGGTAGCTCAGCTGAAAACCGGTAGCTTCATTATTTCCTGTCACATTATGGAAAATAGGAATTTTCTTTACCTTTTACAATGCTCTAACAAGAGGTATATATGGAAAGAAACCTGATTTACGGACTTACATTCTTTCCATTTAGTAAACAATCCCTTATATGTGTGAAGCTCACAAACCAACGTTTTATTTTTAACACACTTTCTATTACTTAAAGTATAACACAAAGGACTTTATGTATTAATGTTTTACTACAAACTGAAATTACTTGTCTAAAGTCCCCTGTTTACTTCAAAGATTCATGGTTACACTGAAATGTCAAAAATGTCATATTTTCAACTGCAAGGAAGATGAAACTGAAAAGTCATTGTATCTGCTTCTAATTGCTGCTTTATCTGCATAATAATTCCACAATGTATTATATTGTCTATATTCTGTACAGCATTCCTGTAACATTACATCAACAGAATAATAAACTTGCATTCTACAGTCATTCATTTACAAAGTTTCCCAGCTGTAAACTCATATTCTAAATCCAACTTGATTTCTGTCATGTTTCAACGACATAGAATGTTCAGTTAATATAAAACAGTAAATTAAATAACATATTGATAAAAAAGGGCCACTTTAACATAAATAAGCCACGAAGGGCCTTTGGTTAAAGTATAAAGAGTGATCAACCAAATAATTTGTATAGTCAGTGTTTGTGACATACGTTTGTAGTTCACAGTAATTCTAAGTCTATGCAAACAAAAGGTATATGAGATGTACATCATTAATCTCTTCACTTAGCACAAAGTGCTGATTTCTGCTTTTGTGCAGCCCCATTTGCAACAAATGCCTGCTACTCCAATAGACATTTCTCTCCTTGTCCTAGAGAATGTTGTCCATGGGAACCATTCTGAACCTAGAGCACCGCTGTTCTGAGATTCACGCTGAGCTTTTCTATCTGTATCTTCCACTTGATGCATGTACTCACTAAAATCCTCTGATACTGGAATGCGGTCTTTGAAATCATCGTAGGCGATAAAGGGATGTTGTAACAAATGCTCCTGTTTTAAGTGAAAATCAGGCTTCTGGAGCTGTTCCAGGTTAGTTCCTAAAAGTGCCTGTACCATCAGCGGGTTTACTTCTCTGTTAGTGGAATCCTGCAAATTATCTTGGGAACAAAAAACAAAAACATTAAACATTTAGAACGTTTCTGAATATTTACCTGTGTTTGATTTCAAAACTTATTATTTAACTTTATTAAGAATCTATGTCATCTACTAACTCTGTTTTAAGGTTTTAATAGCACTCTACAATCAGTTATATCTGAAAAGCCAAAATGAAATGGGCAGAATACATGGCAACCAGTTAATGACCTTTTCACTATTCTGAGCCAATAAAAGGTGCAGTCTGATATATTGCAGAAAGTGCTGTAAATGATTGTTATCAACCCTTACACTTTTGTTCTGCCGACTAACATTTTAGAAGACAGCTTTGTTGCTCTCTACTATAGAAAAAAAAATTGCAGATCAATATGTATTGTAAATGCAAAATATATAACAATAAATAGGTAAAATTGATGATCATAACTTACTCATCATTTGTTGTTTTAAAGCCTCTTGTACCGATGCAAAATACCAACCAGGAACACAATTTATTTTTTTTAATCAAGAATATGCAACGCAGTGCTTTACACACATATATATATTGTACATTCACATCAGTCCCTAACCCTCAAGGGGTTTACAATCTTAAGTACCTAACTTACATTCATACATATGCATACTAGGGCCAATTTAGACAGGATCCAATTAACCTACCAGCATGTCTTTGGAGTGTGGAAACTGGAGTACTTGGAGGAAACCCACACAGGCACAGGGAGAACATGCAAATTCCAGGCAGGTGGTGCCGTGGTTGGGATTCAAGCTAGCGCCCCTAGTACTGCCAGGCAGAAGTGCTAATCATTTAGCCACTGTGTTGCCCCAGGTATACAATTTGAACTGCATTGTTTTTTCTTGCTATTACTTATAATTTGTTTTATTATTGTTCAAAATTATTATAGAATCAGGGTTTTATAGATTTCTCCACTTGGGTGGTAAATAGGCTAGGTACATCACATTTTAAAATTATTTTCTTATTTTCTCTGAAACTCACTGATAACGCTAATGTACAATGAGCTATAGATATAACAACATTCAGCAGAAGTTCCCTGATATGTAAATACTGTATTATTTCAAGGATTTCTCTGTTATAAAAAAAGGTTGAGAGAAACTATTTAGGATTATGCAAATTTTTTTTTAAAGAATTCTTACATTAGTTACTGTGTGCACAGTGACAAATAGATTCTGCCTGGTAAACATTTTCATGATCTGCAAGAAATCATGCCATTTGATAACATATCCCTATCAAACCAAAGAATGTTTTACTAGTGTGTAAGAAATTGTTTGTGTATAAGAGAATGACCAAACATCACCTCTTTGAAAAACAGATCATTCTACATATGCCCAACATCAACTAAAGGATAAGGGAAAACACCAGTGTTCTGTGAGAAGATACTTGATTTTAGGTGTTTTATCAAACACCTATTATAGACACCAAAGAATATGATGCAAATGTTTTCTATTTATTGTGATTGTTCAAGGGAAAGCAAATGTTATTGTTCAAGAGGTTTTCTGCTTTTCCATGGTGGTTGGATCAAGATGGCTGTGTTACCTGTGTGGATATAAATGTTGGGGTATGTGCCTCTCATTGGAGTTGAAAACGTGGCTTGGAGAAGATACAAAATGTCTTCAAAATTACAGAACCAGTCCACTGGAGTGTGACAAACGAGTTCTAAATATAATGGACATTTAAGATTACCCTTTAAATGGCACTGACACAAAGTTCCCATAAAAATACAATATTTCTACATCCACTAACAAACTAATGGACACAAAACGGATGTATTCTATTGGTTTTCTCTTTATTGCAAACTCTTAACAACTATATAAATATCTGACCTGGACTGTCAGAATGTAAATCATTAAGACTTTAGATGGGAAGATATCTCAATGAGAAAAGGTGGCAAGACATCTGTCTATTCTTCAGCAATGTGTGCTTTCATGGTGCACGTGGTTGAAGCTTTATTCATTTTTCTCCATAGAATAGGCAATGACGAGTTATAAATTACAAAAAGATTTTCAAACATGCTGGAAATGTTCTTTGTGTGGTAACAGTTGCTTCCAACAATCACAAGCGATTGTGACTGCAGTTCAAGAATGGTTCCATTGCTACAAATTGTGTTTAAGTTAAGGTTTAAATTAGTCTTGTTGAGCCATGTATAGTCAGTCCAAAGCTAAGCAAGTCCGACTTGTGTCTATGAATACATTCTGGTAAATGTATTGCCTAAGTATAAAAGTAAGCATGCAAAAGCCTATCCTTATATTTTGGGCAGTTTTAAAGTGCTAGTGTACGGGTCAGTGGTAGCAGAACTTACTGGAAATATATAGAACAAATAAACTATAAATCATAAAATTCCCCTGTATTGTTTTATATTCTCAAAATGTAGTGCATTTGCTGAAATAAAATTTTGTCATAGTTTGACAGTTAACATATTTGAAACTTTACTATGACCTTGACTTAAAGGAAGGAACAAAGCTGCCTAAAGGACTTTGACTAATCAGCAAAATGATCAAGATAGACTTTTCAACAGTGTAACAAAAATATCAAGGAATTTTTAAAGTGTAATACAAAGTAAAGTTAGGTGAAATAACTGTCAACACTGACACACTGAGGGTCACCTAAACTTACCATTTTTTTTAAAGAAGGTCACGTACCTAAAACTTAAAATAGCTTGGAGGAGTTAACAAATATATGGTTTGCAGATACTATCAGTATGGCTGATAAGCTCATACAATATATGTTTCTACACCATTTACACTACACGCCAAATAGGCTGTACTGTATGGGGTCAGTGTTTTGGATGTGGTGGCTCCCTAGCTATCTTATATCATGTTTTCTGGACTTACCTTTGCATCATTGCCTTTTGGGAAGCATTATATTGCATGCTAGAGACTCACGTGAGATTTTCCAGCCCCAGAACCTTTTGAACGACTTTGTTCCTCTGGTCCAACAACATATTTTGTACTTATTATTTTTGCAGGCAAAGATGTCTATACTAATTGAATCAAACCTCTAACTCTAACACAAGTATTTTGCCTGATAAATGCAAAGATAATACATACGGACAGAGATTGGCCAAAAATACTCTATAAAATCTGGAATGTACAGCTAGAATCCCTCATGACAAGCTACTCAGATATGCCCACTTTAGATCTTGATTGCAAGGCAGCTTGTTTGTTTGTTTTTTGTGTGCAAAAAAAAAAATTTTTTTTTATATATATATATATATATATATATATATATATATATATATATATATATGAGACCTGATTCCCCCATCCACACATTTGATCTAGGAAATCCTCCGCTGAGCTTTGGTATTCTGACAGCGGGGAGATTTCCCAAGCATCAGAATACACTGATCAGCGTTGCCGGCTATAGCCAGTGGCGCTGATTGAGGGGGATTTTTCCAACAGAGCGGTTGTACGGACATCAATTGGTAGATCAACTTCTGTACAACTACCTTGCCCATACATGGATTGGAATTTGATCAGTCCCTGCTGAACTGGCTGAATTTTGCTCCATGTATGGCCAGCTTTGGGTGTCCTTTTATGAAACAGAGATCAGTGGCGATACTCAGGATCGTTGCTGATCTCCGATCATTAGTGGCAGCACAGTGGCTAAATGGTTAGCATTTCCGCCTGGCATTACTAGGGTCGTTGGTTAGAATCCCAGCCACGGCACCACCTGCCTGGAGTTTGCATGTTCTCCCTGTGCCTGTGTGGGTTTCCTCCCACACTCCAAAGACATGTTGGTAGGTGAATTGGCTTCTGTCAAAATTGGCCCTAGTATGTGTATGTATGAATGTTAGTTAGGGACTTTAGATTGTACACCCCTTGAGGGTTAGGGACTGATGTGAATATATATGTAAAGCGCTGCGTAAATTGATGGCGCTATATAAGTACCTGAAATAAATAATACATAAATAAATTAGTGGTTTAGGAAACAGAGATGATCAGTGGAGAGCATGTTCTCCACTGATCATCTCAGCAAACAGCTGGCCAGTATATGAAGAAGCGATATCAGCCCTTTACTGGCGATCTGTGTTCTCTCTCCAGATTCTCTAGCCCAGTGCTGGAGAATCGGAAGAACCCCAAATGAAGCAGCGATAATTTACCGCTGCTTATTGAACGGTGTTTGACTGATCTCTTACTGTAATCTAGCGAGATTATAGCAAAAGCAGCCGTTTTCCATCGTTGAAAGCATTTGTAGATTGCTTCTCTCTTCATTCGGAGAAGTGATCTACACCGCTTCATAAAAAGGCATTCAGTGGAGAACTCTCTCCTCTGAGAATGCCGGAGAACTGAGCAGCGGTCATTTACCGCTGCATGATAAAAGGACACCTATGTCTTTTCTACATCCTACATTTTTTGTCACAAATATGGGGTCAGGAGCGGAGGTATGAATATTGTAGTGTGATTGGCTCTTGTTCTACAGTATATAACTGTTACACTACAAATCCCTGTTATACGATACTGGGTACTAAGTGCCCCAATGCATGAGATGTATGTTTCTTCTTATGCATTGTGTTTTTAATTAAACTAATTATCCTTTTTATGTATCCTATGCAAAACCTAAGTAAACACCTTAAAACAAATGAAACCTAAAATAGAAGTAATATACTGTCTCACCTCCATAAAATCCCCCCAAATATTTTTTTCCTCATTCCAGACAGTGATTTGCAAGCTGACCTTACACATAATAAAACAAATGAGCAGTTATAGATCTGATTGCTTCAAATACTCAACTCAAAGGGGCAAAAAATGGATTTCACCAAACTCAGCTGGAACACTCAGCTCTTGGTTACACATCGAAAATGATTGTTAACAATGTATGACTAGGGAAATTGACATAACGTGAATTCAATTGTCACATAAAAGGTAGGCGTTACACAAAACTCTTGTTTTCTTGTCACACCTGAGCCTAAAACTAATTGTCATTGTTCACAGAACTTGCACAACGTTTTTTTTATCAAAATAAACTACAGGAACAGTTTACACCAAATTTTGCAAGCTATGGAAGAGTTTCGACTTGTAAACTCTGCATCCTCACTAGATGAGGTGTCCAGCCTATACTAAGGGAATGTAAAAGACTCTATCAGGGTCCCCTTGAGGAGGCGGTGAAGTGCCTCAGTTGGAATGCGCGCGCTGAGTTGGTAGAAATTGGCGGGCTGCTCACCTCTCCTCACGAAGCCGGACTCTCTCTGGTCCTCCTCAGGTATCCTCTTCCAGCGGGACCCCCCGCAGGTAAAGATGACTGCACGGATAAACTCTCGTCCGCACAGTTTTACACCGTACTCTGTGCCGCTCACCGGGCTTCTCTGCCCCCTCAGCTCGCCGGGCAGTGCGGACACAAGTAGCAGCATTCCGGCCGCGAACAGCACGGTGCCTCGCAAGAGCGCCATTGAGGACACCCCGTCACTGGAGGCGCAATTAGGGCTCTCTGTTCTCACTTGAACGGGACGGGCTGTGTAGGAACCCCCCTGTCACTTCAGTTCTCCGTGTCAGTGATGTCCTGCATCACCTGCACCATTGCTTTATATCCCTCCATCAGAGCCCATGACTCACCCGACTCCTCTTCCCCTCCCACCTGTGTCTTCTGCCGTTAGCATCTTCTACCTCGCTGCATCCAGCCTTACACTCGCCATGCTTTCTCCTTGTACTCCACGATTATGAGGGTTCTCTGGAGTGCATCCATACAACCCCAGCTTTTTTTCATTGTGCTGGCAATTGACAGAATGTAAAGGCTGGTATTGACACGTGTTGTTTGACATAGGTGCCCATTAACTTTCATTGAGAAGTGTAGACAACAGTTCAGAGGCTGTGTTGGACCTACTTTGTATTGCATTGAATTCCCTTGGGTGCTTGTTAACCCTTTGAGGACCGTAAGATTTTGGAACGCCAAAAGAATCAATTTTTTTGTTTTTAAAGTTCGTACACTTCAGTTGCTGTAACTAAGCCATTTCATGAAATAATTGGCAAAAAGCTAGATCCATTTGTTGTTTGTTGATAAGAACTAATATTTTGACTCAAACCAAAAAAAAAAGGGTTTTAAGTTCTTAATCAGATGATACACGCAATTAAAATCATGGGACAAATACGTTCCTTGGTCCTCAAAGGGTTAAGGGTAGTTGGATGGTGTGTCCTCCTCGTTCTTCAGGGCTATGCTAGGTACCTGTAACAGGATCACTGCATCACACATGGGGTACCTTTACTTGCCATCTTCATTCGTGTCCTGGGACAAGGCTGAGGCCGCCATGGGGTAATACTGAACCTTAAGGCGGGCCTCCACTATTAGAGATGAACCTACATCATGTATACTTACACAATAATTGTCCAGTTAACTCTCAGGTGCACACATTTACCTGTTCAGCGTTTTCTGCTACCTCTCCCAGTAGCAGAACAGGCTGTGCGTGTGTACTAGACTTAACGCTTCAGTTTATGTATCTCTGTAATGGATGGGGACCTCAGTGGCGCCGATCCGATTCCATTACTATGCGAGACAGGTACATGCTAATGACAGGCAGGTTGACTCACTGTTGGCTTCCGTTACTCTTGGTAACCGCTTGACTGACTCTGCTGCCTGTGTCCAGTGACCCAAGCTGTAGAAATGTGTGAAATGTGTCAGTTATATGCAGTGCACTCCTGTAATAACTTCAGACCAGGCTGAAGGCCAGTGTTAATTTTATCTAATTAATTACACTATTTTAGTCAGCTAAAATATGCCTAAAACAAACAATCCAGGTGACTAAAATGGCGTTTTAGTCAATAGACTATGACGAAAAGTAAATTGAAATTAACAGTGGTTATATATCACAATGGCGAAAATTGTGTCTGTAGTGCATGTTGAAACCTTAATACTATAAATAATATGTTATTAGATTTTTTTCCAGGAGTATATAATGAGTTTGGAAATTGTAGAGAAATGCTTAAATAATTCATTACAATTTAACTAAACCCATTAGATTTCAGTCAACCAAAATACAACTAAAACTAAAATGACATTTTAATCAAGACTATGACTAAAACTAAATTGAATATTGACGTCAAAACTAACACTGCCAAAGGCAAAGTTTCAACACTTTACTTAGAAAACTGCAAAATATGAGAAAAGTCTACATGCACAAGCACAGTTCTTCCCTACATCCCTCAACCCTAACTTAGGCTGTGTGCTGCCATGGCATCCCTGCAAAGGTAGAGTCCATCAATGTCTATAGTTATCAACAGAGTCCAGCAGCTGGTGTCTTCAGAGTGAACCCCCAGGTTTCTACATCATGGCAGAAAGGTGAAACGCTGATCCTTCTTCAGCCACAGATTGATGGCAAACAGGCAAGAGCAAGACTCTGTCCGGGCTCCAGGCCACTGTTCCTTTTATACATCCAGTATCAGTGGGCTGGACCGAAAAAGACTGCCAAGAGGATAGCCTGGCAACCAAGGTTAATCCTATCCTTCCCATCCTGGGCAGCACTGAGCTAGCTAAATTGCAGCCTGCTTATACGCTGCATGTCTTGTGTCAGAACTGCAGGTCAGATGCAACCTTTGTACTCAAACACTGCATTTTCCTCCCAAACACATTCATTCAAGTAGTGCTGTGTTGCGTAGAAATGGCTATTTAAGGCCAAACTTTACCTGAAAAGGGAAGTTCCATGCAGCACTTACCTCCAAAAGGGACTGCTAATTGCCACAGGTTCTTCTAGATTAGTGTAGAAGCAGTCATGCGCACAGTAACATTCACTCACTCTTGCTCAGATATCAGTCTAGGTAGCTATTGGATACTCCAGCAATACTGTGCATAACAAGAAAACACTGTTCACTTTTGTCAGTATTTCTTAGAACAGTCTCTCTAGTCAAAACCAAGGGAGTGGATAGCACTGAGAAGTTGGAAAAATTGTCCCAGCCCAAGCAACCACTGGAAATTGTTAACAAGGGTAACAGCAAATAGTTACTAGGATCCTAGACTCAGTTCTATACTCAAAATGTCCATGGATACTTGGATGCTTTCCATTATCAGCCAGACTTTCATCCATGGGCTCTCCAGGCCAAATTCCCAGTGAAATCCCCCAATTAGTTTTCAGGTAAGGCCCCAGCTCTTACCTAGCTGAGACCTTCATGAGCACATGTAAACTTCAGCTGGGCTGCTCTGAAGGGCAGAAGGCCTTAAGACTGGAAACGTCTGTTACTGGACAAGAACAGGGCTGTCCCAGGCCTCAGATTATTTATATACTCCCCAACTGTGGTTATAGGATTATAACTTTTTTTTTTTCTATGGTTCAACTGGATGGACTTTTGTCTTTTTTTTCAGCCAGACTAACTATGTAAATAAAAACAAAGATGTATCTTGCGAGCCACTTACTGCTATTACAGGATCGCAAACATACAACACATCCTCTTTAAATGTGCAAATAATTCAAAAACATAAAAACAATATGTTGCGCTCCTTCTTTGAATATTAAATCAATACATATTTCCAATAAATATATAAAAAAATCAATATTAATAAACTTGTGAAAAACAGAAAGTCACATGAAATCAAAATGTCATCCCGTGCTCATTATACAAAAAATATATAAAAATTAATCAGTCTTCAATGAAAAAAATATTTGTGACTTTTCCCAGTGATTCAAATCAAATAAATAATTCCAGGTAACTTCCTTAGTGAGTATAAGATGTGCGCTGAACTCCAGATTAGCCTGTAACAGGCTAATAACGCTTTTTGTCCACTCAATGGGACTGATGTTTGTTGCACCATATGAACAGTGGTGGGTCCCTCTCAGGCTGCTTCCTGTCTCCTACTCCTGCTGGGATCTTACTCTTATACTGCTTATCTCCTGCTTTCCTTTCCTTGGCAGGTGCCCTCTCCAGATTAGCTTGTAACAGGCATATAACATTTTTGTCCACTTAATGGGACTGATGTTTGTTGCACCAGATATGAGTGGTGGGTCCCTCTCAGGCTGATTCCCGTCTCCTATTCCTGCTGGGATCTCCCTCTTATGCTGATTATCTCCTGTTTTCCTTTCCTTGGCAAGTACCCTAAGTGGAAAGAAAATTGCCAAAAATAGTGCTTTTATCTTTTTTAAAAAACAGTGCTTTATTAAAGTACCAGTTGCACTCACATTTAAATAGTGTAAAAACCGCTTTTATATCACCAACAATACATCAACAGCATGCCAAACACTGCCAGCCTTGTGTAGACCTGTCGTCTTCGAATGGCCAGTGACGTCGTAGCCCCTCCCCTACGCGTTACGCCTCTGGTCACGCGGCTTCATCAGGGGCTTGTGATTGGACGTTCACTTCTCCATTCAGTTTTTATATACTGGCTGTCCTCCATTTTATTGTAGTTAACATGTGCGCGGCCATCTTTTTGGGGCCGTGATTCTAATACGTTCTAATCTTCTCTGCTGATGTTTACTTAAGGAAATACAATGTTGCTTTCCAACTATACGCTACATGTCACTCCCATTCTTGGACAGAAGGTGAACACATTACAATGTAACAAAAAAGATGACTGATGTTAAATCCTTTAGGATACTGAAGTATATCAATATATAATCCATTAAACCCATTTTTTACCAAAATGTGTAAAATAGAAAACATATATATAAAAATAACAAATAATAAAAAAAATATATACCGGTATAATAAATAAATAAAATGAAAAAATAAAAAATATAATAATATACAGAATAGAAAAAATACAATGTATAATACCAGAAAACATATTAAAGCCAGAACGAATATGGAGTATATTAAAAATATTCCCATATATACTAAATATCACTAATATAACATGCTAAATCGAACTCTTTATTCAGACCACCTGGGGCCAAACTCCCCAACTCATAAATCCATAGAGATTCCTTCTTACTAATTTCCCTAACCAAATTGTCTCCCCTCCAATGGGAATTATGTTTTTCTATTCCCCAATATTCGACCTTATCTGCTTTACTATTGTGATATTTCCAAAAATGCATGGATAGATGATGATACGTAAAAACCTATATTAATATTATGAATATGCTCTTTCATGCGTTCTTTCAAACTGCATTTAGTACGTCCTATGTATAATAAATTACATGGACATTTAAGCGCGTAAACAACTCCGATTATGGATAAACCAAGTAAGCCAGAGAATATTCAACATAGCAATTTAAACAATAAATCCTTATTCAATCCGAAAAATGTGGATAGTCATTATATTAATACTTTTAAAAAGTTAGTTACGAAAGATTTGGAAGCATTAAAAATAAAGACATTTAAGGAAGAAGCATTTCTGAGTAGAGGAATCAAAAGTTTAAATAGCAGGAAGAACATAGTTATAAGGCCTGCTTACAAGGGGGGAGGAATAGTGGTTCTTTCCAAAGAGTTTTATGAGACAGCTATGGATAATATGCTAAAAGATACAGAGACATATACAGTATTGAACAGTAATCCAACACGTACTTATAAGAAAACATTAGAGAAATTGATTATGGAAATAAGAAAGCTATATTGAATGATAAAGAAGCCAAGTATCTATCTCCCTCTATCTGTAGAATACCTGTTATATATTCTATACCCAAAATTCATAAAGACACACATAATCCACCTATTCAATGGAATAAACTCATTAACATCAAGATTGGGCGAGTACATCGACCAATTCTTGCAGTCTTTGGTAGAGCAAACAGAAGCATTTCTTAAGGATACGAAATGTGATAAAGTTAACGCAGGAATTGGAAGTAAATAATGACTTAATATTAAGTACAGCAGATGTGTCTTCACTGTACACAATTATAGGGCATGAAGGGGCATTAGAAGCGGCCGACTGGGCCTTAAAGAAATATTCTACCCTCCCTAATAAACAACACAAATATATTCTTAAATGTATAGACTTTTGCCTCAACCATAACTATTTTTGGTACCAGGATAAATATCTACAGATAAGGGGAGTGGCTATGGGCGCTAGATTCGCCCCAAGTATCGCCAATCTTTATATGGCGAAATGGTAAGAGGAAGTCATATTTACTAACAAACAAAAAGAAGTAGTCCTCTGCAAAAGATTTATCGATGATATTATAATATTTTGGAAAGGAAACGAATCCTCATTGGTAGAATTATATGAGAATTTAAACAGTAATAATAAAAATATATCATTGAGCTGGAATATAAGTAATAAAGAAATACACTTTTTAGATATTTGGTTTATTAATAGTGGCACACAAATATATACTAAAAATTATTTCAAAAAGACGGACCGTAATTCATATATATTCTTGTATTTTAGGACACTCCCACCAAATATGTGCCTTTGTACCTTTCATCCCACATCCCCCCCAACATAAAAGTGAACTCTCTGATCGTAAATTATGTGCCACATTGGGGGGAATATACTACCTTACTAGACATTTATAATTAATTTCTACTATATTCATATCATGTGCTAATTTAAATATTTTATTTTTTTCTTGTTCATTCAATTTTGTTCCAAGCTCCTTTTCCCACTTTTCCATGAACGGTGGCGGAACAGATCCAGATAACACTGTAAGGATTTTATATATACAAGAAATAACTTGTTTTTATATGTTATCCATACTAAAGAGTTTTTCAAATGGATACCCCGCTCTTAGTGGCTGCGGGAGCGCTGCAACAAAACGTCTTAATTGATAGTAATGCCACTCATTCAACATAGAAAATACTTCTGTCTTATCTTTTAAATCTAAAAAAGAACACAATTTCCCATTATCAGTGATATCTTTTAAACGTACATTTCTGTCTTTTTTCCATTTACCTGCAATATTCTCTTTCCCCGGGGGGGGGGGAAATTCTGTTCCCCCAATCGGTATTAACTGAATTTTACTCCCACCACCTTTGTTTATGAATTCTATCCCAAACCCTAAAAACATTCCGTGTTAAAATACTTGTGCTTTCAGAAGAAATGTGATACTGTTGTGGAAGCCAAATATTCTTATCTAATTGTGTCTCACTCAGTGTATTTTCTATCTTTACCCAACTCTTTCTCCCTGGATTGTATATCCAATCTGCTATTCGTGAAATCAGCACAGAACAACAATATCTCCTCAAATCCGGCACATTTAAACCCCCAATAATTCTGTCTCTACACAGTACTTTGTATTTAACTCTCGGTTTTTTACTGACCCTTATATATTTGAGTATCATCTTTTTTATAGTCTCAAAAAATTACCCCGATAAGTATATTGGAAGCATGTGAAATTTATACAGAATCTTTGGGACTAGCACCATCCTAACCATATTTATACGACCTATCCAAGAGTGATCCTATTGATCACTCCTCAATTCTTCCTTCAACTTATTTATCAATGGATTATAGTTTATCTGGTATATGTTCTTTAACCACTTGCCTACCAGGCACTTATACCCCCTTCCTTACCAGGCCAATTTTCAGCTTTCAGCGCTGCCGCACTTTGATTGACAATTGCGCGGTCATGCAACATTGTACCCATATGAAATTTTGATCATTTTTTTCTCACAAATAGAGCTTTCTTTTGGTGGTATTTAATCGCCACTGGGCGCTTTACTTTTTGCGCTATAAATTTTAAAAAGTGCAAAAAATTTGAAAAAAAAAGTTTATTTGTTTCTTTTATAAAATTTTTCAAACAGGTATTTTTTCTCCTTCACTGATTTGCGTTGATGAGGCGGCACTGATGGGCACTGATAGGCGGCACTGATGGGCACTGATAGGCAGCACTAAAGGGCACTGATAGGCAGTACTAATGAGGTGGCACGGATAGGCGGCACTGATAGACAGCACTAATTAGGGGTCACGGATAGGCGGCACTGATATGCAGAACTGATAGGCGGCACTGATAGGTGACACTGATGATGGGTACTGATAGACGGCACTGACTGGCATCACTTCTGGGCACTGACTGGCGGCACTGGCTGGCACAACCCCTGGGCACTGACTGGTGGCACTGACTGGCAGCACTGCTGGGCTGCACTGGTGGGTGGCACTGGTGGGCAGCACTGGTGGGTGGGCACAGGTGGGTGGCACTGGTGGGCACAGGTGGGTGGCACTGCTGGGCACATGTAGGTGGCACTTCTGGGCACAGGTAGGTGGCACTGCAGAGTGGCACAGGTGGGTGCACTGCTGGGCACAGGTGGGGGCACTGCTGGGAACGGGTGGGCGGGGCTAGTGGGCGCACTGCTGGGCGGAACTTGCGGGTGTCACTGCTGGGCACCGATCATCAGGGCACTGATCATCAGTGCCCTGATGATCGGTGCCGATCCCCGCTCTGACAACTGCCGGTTCTCGGCAGTACTTTCCTCACGATCTGACAGCATGAGGAAAGTGCAGCCGAGAACCGGCACTTGCATTTCCCTCTGATCAGCGTGTCATTGGACACCGCTGATCACGTGGTAAAAGGCCGGTGGGATCGGCCTTTCACCACATCACGTGATCAGCTGTGTCCGTAGGACACAGCGATCACGGAGATCGCCGGGTGCGCGCCCCCTGGGGCGCGCAGGAGAGCGCGTTCTGGGAGGACGTCATATGACGTCCACTCAGAACTGGCCGGCCGCGGTGAAGCCGTCATTCGGCTATGCGCGGTCGGCAAGAGGTTAACAAAGGAGTTAACTTTACACCTAAGTAATTCAGTTCCTTTTCTCTCCATACAAAGGGGAAGGCTTTCTGTAGGATTTGTTTGTCTTTCTTTGAAACAGTAATATTTAATATCTCAGTTTTTGAGGGGTTAATTTTCAAATTTGTTAGCTCTCCATAATGTTTTAAATGTTTAATTAGATTGGGTAAGGTTACTCTAGGGTTTACAATATAGAATAACATGGCAGCGTATGCCGCTACCTTATGTTCCATATCTCCTACCAAAATTCCCTTTACATCTATATTCCAGGGATATAACAGAGGAATATAACAAAAAGTAAAGGAGAAAGTGGACATCCCTGCCTTGTTCCGTTATACATTTTAAAGAACTGTGACAATGAGCCATTTACCTTCACCGCTACTGATGGGAAGCTACATAGCTTTTTTATCCATTGCAACATTCTGGGCCCAATTCCTAATGCTTCCAGTTTATCAAACATAAATCCCCAGTCTACCCTATTGAAGGCTTTTTCAGCATCAGTCGACAGCACTTAAACCGAATGATTCTCTTTCTTACTCTTTTGCAGAAGAAGCAACGATCTTAATCCATTATCCCTTCCCTCCCCCCCTGGGATAAAACTCACCTGATCTACGTGAATCTCGTTCGACATCAACTCTTTCATCCTATTTCCTAGGACCTTTGCATATAGTTTTATATCTCTATTTAATAGCGATATAGGTCTGTAACTGGGACAGATCTTTCCCCTCTTTCGGTATTCCTGTAATATATACCTGCAGTGATTCTTCTCTCATTTCCATTCCCTCGCCCAATGCATTCATGTACATACATGTCTTAGGTACAAGTAGTTCTTTAAATTTCCTATACTATCTCAAGGTGTATCCATCTGGTCCAGGGCTCTTTCCTGTAGCTGTGCTCTTTAATGCGGCATACATTTCCTCCTGCAATATTATCTAAAGCTGCTAATCTCTCTTCCTCTGGTCTAGGTAATCCAGCTTCCTCTAAATATACCTGCCTTTTTTTTCTTTCTTTCTCCCTCTGGTTCTTTAGAGTTCTTAGATTTTATAGCATATAATTTACTATAGTATTTTTGAAACGTTTTAGCGATTTCAGTGGTTGAAAGAAACATTTCTTCCTTCTCATCTTTTATTTTCTCTATATAATTTCTCAATTTCCTTTCCTTTAACCTTCTCATTAAATATTTCCCTGGTCTATTCCCCCACTGATAGCGTTCTTTTGCTGTTCTTTTCCTGTCCCATTAAATCTTTTAACTCTTCTCTTTTTTGGGTTTTCTTCTGTTGTACCTCTATTTCTATTTTTTTCAAATGTAATTCTAAATCAAATAATTCCTCTGTTAGTAACCTTATTTTCTTTCCCCATTCTTTCTTTTTTTAAGCCCCTATCGATATCAGGATTTCCCTAATGTATGCGCTTCCCAGACAGTTGCAACGGATTCCCCTTCTTTCTCATTAAATGTGAAATATAGTTCTAATTCCTTCTTTATTCTCTTATCCATCTCTACTTCCTGTATAAGCATCTTGTTAATCTCCACATACTACTTCTATTCCCTTCCCATCCTTAATCTCATTATGACAGGTGCATGGTCTGAAAATGACATCGCCTCAATATTGGAATTTAACATTGACTCCTGGGCCCTGATTCACTAAGATGTGAGTGTAATAGCAGAGACTGACCATTCAGGCAGACTCCGGTCAATCAATCAGTGGTCTGACCAGCGTCTAGCAAGCTCATTAACGAGCGTCTACTGACTACTTTGCCATTAGTGAATGAGGTATCCTGTCTGGCACATTTTTAGGTGCAATACCGGATATATTCGCTAGATGGCGCACAAGCGCGGGCTTTATTAACATTGGCGTTTTTCTGATAGAAAATTCTAATACAGCTGTACTATTACATTCTGAAAATTCTCTTTTGCTATTTTTTTTTTTTTGCTGTTTCTCCAAAATGATCAGGAAAGTATTGCATTTACTAATGAATGTCATACATTCTATTTTCAAATGTTAAACATTTTCACACTTATATCTCAAATAATTTATATACTTCTAATTTCCCAATATAGTTATATATCTTCATTCTCTTTAATCACATAACTATTCTATGTTAAAGACAAGTGCAGCGCTATAAATGCATGTGATCAATAATGAACGCATGTAAAAACCAAAAAGTGTAAAGAATTGCAATAATGATGTAAACTGGTAAATCGTGCTAAAATAAGTTCATATAATTATTCCTGAATAATGGAATGTCCTTGGTGTGAGAGTACCAACTCAGAGAGTGCCTATGAATGGCACATGTGTTCTCTCCGTGACGGACAGTAGTGCATGAACTCGTGAAAGGTAAACCACCCTTGGGACTGGTCTACACTCACCAGAACAAAAGTATTAATGTGCATGGGTTATACACATCGCACATCTGGGGGTGCAGCGGTATGCTGGCAGCTATGGGTTAGTCATCCAGCTCCATCCATCCATCCATCCATCCATCAGGGTGGGTGCCCAAATGGTCCTGGGGAGGAATTAGCTCAGCCACAGGAGCCAGAAAGGTGCTCAATAGTGTAGTACACTGTCACAGGGGTGGATGACCTTTCACGAGTTCATGCACTACTGTTCGTGGTTATATTTATCTTGTGTAATACCATTTTACTAGTCTATATCATTTGACCAGCGCTCGCTTTATCATTTTTAAACAATGTAACTATTCTACATTATAGCTCAAACTGTGTTTCCCACAGTGGTTTAGTGGTTAGAGCTCAGAACTTACAGCACTTGGGTCATGGGTTCTAATCCCAGTCTTGGCAACATCCCAAAAAAATGGAGATCAATTTTCTGGGTTGTGGCAGGAATATAGATCAATCAATTATGATTTTGCCTAGTGACTAGAAAGTGGATGAATGTTACTTGCGTACTGTTCTTCTGCCAATTAGGTCATGTGCAAGTTTCATGCCGTGTATATTTCATTGTAACTTTTTTCTCTTTTAAATCTGTCTCCTTATACAACTTGACCCCCTCCCCCACCCCATCATCACCTGTCCCATATGCAAATCTATGGATCACCGCCCCACTCTTTAACTATCTATTTACTGATCAAGTGAATGTGTCTCATTTTCTATCAGCTACAGCTCAGATCTCACATTATTATACAATTGCTGATTGTATCTCACCACTAGTCTGATTGAATTCACAATTCCTGGTCAGTCCTGTTCCCTGACCTCTAATAACCTTTAGGGCCAGTTCACACTACATGTGTTTCAGTTGCTTTTTCAGCATCACAAACGCACAGAAAGAAGGTTATATGGTTGTCAATGTCATAGTTCACATCAGCGCTGCATTGTTTCTGCACAGAACTGTACTGGAACACATTGAAACGTCCTTGAATGTACTAAAACGCACATGTCCCTAACTACATTGAATACAAAGAAAATAGAAAAAAATAAGTGGAAGGGATACAAAAATGCAATGTAAACATGTCCAAAACGCATCCAAAATGTACTGGAACACACTAAACATGCATGCCAAAAGGGCATGAAAAAACCCCATCAGGAACACATCTAGACTGTTTCTATAGTGTGAACCAGCCCTTAGGACTTGTTCACACCATTGGTGGTGCAGAAACGCATGCAAGAACACACATTTTCCAGCACAGCAAAGAAATGCAATGCCCTATGTAGATGTGCGCAGGTACCATGATGAAAACGTTGTTGCACCTACACACGTCTATTAAAAACAGCCCCATTCACAGCCACAAATACGCATGGCACCACACTATTGTGCGGTTAGGTGCGACACACTTGGAAAATAACATAAAAATAAGCCAACATGGCCAAAACATATCTTGAAAATATGGGGACTCTGATATCCGGCGACAGTCCGTTCACGAACGAGAAGCAATTCTGCACCCTAAAACCAACATAGAGGAAAGGGATGGTCAAATTGCTGTGCTGCTTCCAAACCACCTCTGGCATGCCAGGGTCATTATGCAGGTCCTCGATGCCAGTTCTTGCCTGCGGCCACAAAATATCCACTGGCCACAAGTGAAGGTGAGTGGAGGACGTGAAGGTGGATTTCTACCAGCTTCAACCGCAAGCAGTACCACTCCTGAAAAATGAGAGCAAATAATCATTGACACGTCATCATGACAGTCAATTCTCAGTGCAGGCTATCTAGAGTGTCTTTCCTTTTTAACCATTTCAAGAGTTCAAGGAAACATTCTTGGAGCATCTACTGTGTTTGGAAAGGCCAAAGGCCCCCCCCTCCCCCAGGCACACTAATGCTTATGCAGGCCATAGACGGGGAGAAAAACAGCCGATTTTTCTTTTAAAAAATGAAAAATCAGTTGTTCAAGCGGCCGACGTTACCAGCAATGGTAAAAAAAAAAATCGGCCGATTTTCATCCCATCTACAGCCGGCAAAAAGTGTCCCTGCAGAGAGCTCCGCTATTTCTTTGACAGTTCTTTGACATTTATAGCGGTTGCAACAATGTATTTGTATCCATTTCGGATACAGATGTTTTTATTCGGAAACAAATAGATACAATGTTGCAACCGCTGTAAATGTCAAGGAACTGTCAAAGAAATAGCGGAGCTCTCTGCAGGGACACTTTTTGCCATACTGGAATTCCTCTCATTTTTCATCCTTCTTCTTCCTCTTCTTCTTCCTCTTCTTCTTCATCATCATCCTCTTCTTCCTCTTCATCATCTTCTTCTTCTTCTTCTTCATCATCATCATCCTCTTCTTCATCATCTTCATCATCATCATCCTCTTCTTCTTTTTCTTCTTTTTGTCTTCCTCTTGCAGGTCACTGCTCATGTGCAGATTTTTTATCAGTAAAAAAATCGGCCGATTTGCCCATCATTGCCGCGAAAATCGGCCGATCGGCAAATTCGGCCGTTTTTTTCCAACTTTACCAAAAAAAAAAATCTGCCAAAATACCGAAAAACGGCCGAACAAATAGCCCACTAACGATCCGAAAATCGGCCGATTTTATTTTCGGCCGAAAAATCGGCCGATTTTCGACCCATCTATGGCCTGCATAAGATATGGTGTGGCCCTAGGGTCAATGTGTGTTTAGAATACTTCCAAAATGCACATACAAAAACACTACATCCAAATGCATGTTGCATTTCTATAGCATGTTAAACAGAAGAATAACGCACTTCCATAATGTTAACATGCGCAAGTAAAAATAGACCAAATCCACATCCTTTTATTCTGGCTTCACATACATGCATTGTGGTCTAACACCGCACTCCTGGGCAAATCACATGCAATTTGTGTGCGTTGCAATTAGAGACAAACATTTTGCACACCTCAAATTGCACCGCATCCGGGCCAAAAATGTGCAGGACCCTTTTTCAGGGTATGCACATGGGTGTGAATAGGCATGCCATCCAATTTGGCAAATCGCAATACGCTTTGTGTACCAATATTGGTGTGTTGGTAACTTCACCTAGAAAGCCGCAGCAGGTGGCATGAAGGGGTTGCGGTTGTGATGCGGTGCAGCGCTTGCACAGAAAACACTGCAAATTTCACATCGCATCTGTGTGACACCAGAATGTGCCAATATGTGGCTTGACAAAGCACAGTGGTCAGTGCAGATTATTTTCAATCCATGTTTTTTTACACTTTTCATTCACTGGTTTAACTCAGGTGATCATTAATCACAATTATCTCCGGAGATCACATGCAGCCCCTCAACCATCTACACATATCTCTGGAAATCTATACAGATCTCCTTGAAAAAAAGTCTCCTCTCCTCTTCGGAAAACAATTGTCCTCCACCTCATAAACAGGGGGACAGAGAAGACTTCTCCTTGATAACTAAAATCAGATGAATTATCTGTGCTTAATAAACATACACCAATACTGCAAATGCATTGTACTGTCCAAGGCATTGCACACTAACGCATTGCACACTAGAAATGTCAAATGCGTTAGTGTGTACAGTGCATGAGTGTAAAATGCTTTAGTGCACACTGCAGTGTACAACGCATTGCACACTGTAATACTCTGTACAAAGTAATACCGTGTACACCCACACATTGTAGACTGTAATGCACTGTACTCTGTCATGCAGGATGGAGCAATGCATTGCACACTGTGATACCGTGTACACCCACACATTGTAGACTGTAATGCACTGTACACTGTAATACCGTGTACACCCACACATTGTAGAATGTAATGCACTGTACTCTGTCATGCAGGATGGAGCAACGCATTGCACACTGTGATACCGTGTACACCCACACATTGTAGACTGTAATGCACTGTACACTGTAATACCGTGTACACCCACACATTGTAGACTGTAATGCACTGTACACTGTCATGCAGGCTGGAGCTACGCATTGCACACTGTGATACGCTGTCCACTGTCATGCAGAATCCAGCAACGCATTGCACACTGTTATACCATGTACACCAACACATTGTAGAATGTAATGCATTATACGCAGTATACATGTCCAGATATTCAAAGATTAGCCATGAAGGCCTAGCTGGTTACCTATTTGGCGACCGCAGATAGCCGAATAACGCTACACTGCATCCAGGCAGCTCTGGGAGGGTATCATATGACATCCTGGCAGAACGCGCTCTCCATGATTGCTGTGTCCTAAGGACACAGCTGATCACGTGATGTGGTAAAGACCAATCACAGCGGCTTTTTACCATGTGATCAGCCATGTCCAATGACACGCTGATCACCGGGAAATGCATTTGCCGGGTCTTGGCTGCACTTTCATCACGCTGTCAGAATGTGTGGAAAGTACTGCCGAGAACCAGCAGTTATCAAAGCAGGGGTCGGCCCCGATGATCAGTGCCCACCTGTGGCCAGCAGTGCCGCCTCATCAACGCACATCAGTGTTGCTAAATTACCAGTTTACCAAATGTTATAATATAAACAGACTTTTATTCATTATGAGCTATTTTGTGGTTTATCGAGCAAAAAGTGAAACTCACAGCAGCAAGTCAATACCACCCAAAGAAAGCTCTATTTGTCTGAAAAAACTGATACAAATTTAAGATGGGTACAATGTGGCATGACCGCACAATTGTCATTCAAAGGGTAACAGTGCAGAAAGATGAAAATTGGCCAGGACAGGAAGGGGGTATGAGTACCCAGTAGGCAAGTGGTTAATATAATTGACCCATCAATACCCAGGAGCTAATGTACAGATAAGTAGCATGTGCACCAAGTGAGATTCTGCTAGGCCCCACCCACAAAATTACAATTACTTGTCCCTCACATGTTATAAACATATTTGCAATGGCCACAGTTACTTTACATATAAGGATCATCTCCTCAGTTGAGAACTGTGCTCTCGCCATGTCCAAATACCAATAAAGTTATCAAAATTTTCAACCAACACAAAACCTCCAACCACTTCTCATCCACTTACACTCCCCACAACCACTTCCGGGTGCGTGCGCACCAGATGACGGACTTCCAGGAGGATAGCTGCTCGTGCGCCATGGGGGACACCTGTTTGGCGTTTATTTGTGCACGATCGCGCATATCTATGCACGATCGCTCATTTCTATGCACGGCTATGATAGCTTTCGCGAATGTATGTTTTAGTGATTTTTCTTTTTAAACCTTGGCTAATATATATTTGTTGCCAAAGGCCAAAAATCAACATACAGTGGGGACTATTTTATTACTGTAAATCAAATTGTAGAAAACCTGTAGCTGGCTGCACAGTGAATGTGACATATTCATTAGTACATAACAATATTGTGGTGCAAGCAGGTTTTTTATTTTTTTGTTTGGTTTTGAAAAAGCCAGTTTGCACCCACTTGCATATTCATGCTCTTACAAGCTACATTTGAGCAGATTATATAAGTATACAAAGTAACTATTAAGGTTGTTCATATATTGAACATAAAATAAACACAAAAACATCGGTGAAACATTTATTGATCAAATATATCTTCATTTATTAGGTCAGCAGGAACAAGTAGGTACAGTCAATATCTTGGTGAGTCACAAAAATAGGATTGATGTGGCAAAAATAAAACACTCCTGCTCATAAGAGCTTACAATCTAAAGATACTTCTAATGAACTGTGTGTGCTCAGGTTATAGCAGGAAACAAAGGGGAAGATGAATCAAGTAACATTTTCGTGCACATAAGGTTTACTTACACAATCATTTAGTATAAAGATCCATTCACAAAAAAAGTCTACACATCAAAATATAAAGAAAACAAGACATATGTGAAAAACCCCTCCCACCTCTACAAACACCCTACACATACATTTGTCAGCAGGTGTGTAAGAAAAAAGCATTTGAGTCTAAATAAGCAAGCAAAATTAAAACAAGAGCAGATTTTAAACAAAACGATTGACATGTGTGAGGCTTTCAATGCAAAGAGAAAAAAACACAATCATTGTGCAATAACACACAAACACACTTTACAAGGCCAAAAATATGCAAACATTTCCAGCCCACTTCCAAACACAGCCTGAGTGGTGTCTGGGGCAATTCAGCACAAAATCTCTTCCTCCCCCAATCCACTACAAGCAAGGACTTAGTCACAAACCACCCGGCCTAGTAACAGGCCAAATCACTCCCTACTGCACATCTTTATATAAGCTAGGTTGTATTTGGAGCACGCCAAACAAGGCCCCACACCCAATGAAGCCACACCCACCACTGACCTTAGTTTGGTCAGTGAAAGTGTTTTCACCTGATGAATCCGCTTCCTACCTGCATTAACCCTTGGTATACAGGCCCCACAAATCAGAAAGATATATACAGTGAAATGTACGTGTGCAGCATACATTGAGCAGGGATGTGAAAGGGAACCCCAATTGGAACCTTTATTGCTACTATGGTCACAATTCCCTCCAGATTCTCGCATGAGTTAAGACAGTCACATGACCACATCTTGTATGCAATACTGAAAATGACAAATCGATTTGACTAGTATGGTGAATTTCCCATCAATTGGTAAAACACTCCAGAAATCAAACATCACCAAACATTACACTCTGGGCAAAGCTGATTTACAAATCATGCAACTTACAGTAAAGTTGACCATTTCAATGCAATTTTCAAGACATCTGACACAGATCTCTATGCAAATTGCCACTAAAGTAGTACATGTACTACTATAGAAATCAGTGTTTGAAACGCACCCATGTGGTCACTCTAATAGCAGACAATAGGGTGCGACTTTGCAGACGATTTACAACTTGCATGTTGTGCAAATCACATGCCAAGTCCCACTCAATGAGCACGCTATTGGAGCGTTCATATTGTTGTGGTTCAAACTTGGTAGGAGCCGCAAGTAATAATAGAGTAATGAATACACTACTTTTCATGCAATTTGCTGAGAGATCGATGTCGAATGTCTTGCAAATTGCACTTGAAATCACCATGTACCCCGACTTTGAAATCATGCAACTTCTATGCAAGTCACATGATGTGACTGTGGCGTCAATAACACCACTTAGAAATCTGCTTTAATGTGACCGGGTAGCCCCCAGTAACATTGTTTGCGATTGCCATGCAATTGGCATGACAGGCGACTTGCAAATCGTAGACCAAGTCGCACCCTATTGGCCACTGTAGGCTCTGTTCACATCCAATTGGATTGTGAACTCGTGCAACTTCACTGTAAGTTGGACAATTGCCGCATCGGATTAGATGTGACAGTGGTGTTGGCCCCCAGTAACATTGGGTGCAATTTGCCATGCAAAGAGCAAGCTGCTGGCCATGCCAATCACATGACAAGTCACATCCAGGGTGTGCAATTTCAGGTGCGATTTGTGCATTGACATCGTACCTGATATTGGATATAATGAATGTGAGTGTATTAACATACACCATTTGTTGCAGCGAGAGTTCAAAGGTATTTGAGAATTGTGGCCATTTATTAGCAATTTAACATCTAGACTCAAATAGAAATCGCAATGCTACACACAATTGAAAACACAACTAGTTAGTAATTCTCTAGAAAACACAGTAAAATTGGCAACTTAAAGAGTAATTTTCAATTGCATATAGTGTGAGCGAAGCAGGAAAATCAACAAAGGAAATAAATCTTTGAAGGCGTGCGGTACCTGCCTGCTGGGATAAGGGTCTGCTATGCATTTGGGGGAAAAATGCACGCCAGGATTTGTGACAAGTTTGATGTGTGGATTCACCAACCGAGTCTTTTCTCTCTCGCTCACTTTTCTGAATGTCTCTCTTTATCACTCCTCAGTATGTATCTCTCGCTCACTCTTCTTCGTCTCACTGGCTCGCTCTTCTCTCTCGCTCACTCTTCTTCGTCTCACTGGCTCGCTCTTCTCTCTCGCTCACTCTTCTGAATGTCTCTCTTTATCACTCTTCATATGTATCTCTTGCGCACTCTTCTTCGTCTCACTCTTCTCTCTCTCTGTCAGCTCTTTGCTTGCCAAATCCTTCACAAAAGTGGGTGGAGTGTAAACCATCATTATCAGATCTATTAGTGATTCAGGCCCTTATCTTATACCATTGTATGACATTCACATAAGGTGCAGCTTTGAAGGTGTTTCAACAGACAAGGCCTCATTCTAATTCACATTTTAGGGATCATTTAGACAGAATGCAAAGATGTTGCCAGAACATGTATGTGAAGACAGCCACACACGGAGATCATGCTACTACCTCGCCGGGGTTGGGATTCGAACCGACAACCCTAGAGTTGTGAGGCAGCAGTGCTAACCACTAACCCACGGAGCTACATTGCTAACCCAGCCTGTATTTCTGTGCTGTGAATCAATCCTAGGTCCCTGGGCATGGTCAGTTTAACTAGCCAGATATCTCCAATGTGACACAAATGTTGTGCTATGTTGCCAATTCACATGTATGATGGTTCTATGTATCCCAATACAAAGGATTGCAATACTAATACAGGCGTACCTCGGTTTACCAACGCCTCAGGGAACGTCATATTTGGGGTACAAATGCCAAACCATTTCAGTTAATTGGTCTGTTTACAAATGTTTGAATAATTGGGCATGTGGCCTGGTATGGTTCAGGAGGGGGGGAGGCGCTCGCTCGTCCCCCCCCCCCTTTCCTGACCTGCCGGGCTGCATGCTCGGATAAGTATGTGTTATGGATTTTGGGGGGTACCCCATGCTGTTTTTTATTTAATTTCAGCGTGGAGGTACCCCTTAACATCCATACGAGACCCGAAGGGCTTAGTATGGATGGGAGGGGGGACCCCACGCCAGTTATTTAAAGAACTGTTTCTAAATCCCTGCAATACTTTGACATTCAACTGTCAGTGGGGAAATCCGCCGACAGCTGAAACATGAGCGCTGCATTGGTTTTCACTACTAAAACGCCGCATGAGTTGATAACATAACTCATGCGGGATTGTAGGAGCGACAGCCATGAGTTAATGTTTCATCTGTCAGCGGGGTTCCCCACTGACAGCTGAATGTAAAATAATTCCCTTTATTGCATAAATAATAGAAAAAAAGCGTGGGTCCCCCCTCCCATCTGTACCAAGCCCTTCGGATCTAGTATGGATATTAAGGGGGAACTCCACGTCGAAATGTAAAAAAAAAAACAGCGTGGGTCCCCTCAATATCCATACCAGACCCTTATCCAAGCATGCAGCCCGGCAGGTCAGGGAAGGGGGGGGGGACGAGCGAGCACCCCCCCTCCTGAACCATACCAGGCCACATGCCCTCAACATGGGGGGGGTGCTTTGGGGCAGGGGGGGCTCCCCCCCCAAAGCACCTTGTCCCCATGTTGATGAGGACAAGGGCCTCTTCCCCACAACCCTGGCCGGTGGTTGTGGGGGTCTGCGGGCGGGGGGCTTATCAGAATCTGGAAGCCCCCTTTAACAAGGGGGCCCCCAGATCCCGCCCCCCCCCTACGTGAATGATTCTGCGGTACACGGTCCGCAGACTCATTCACAAAAAAACTAAGTGTGGTGTAAAAAAAACACAGTACAGGGTCTTTGACAAGTCCTTTATTAAAACAATGTCCCCCGAAGTAGATCCAACGTCAATCACGGCGGCGGCGGCGGCGGCAGGGACCCGAAAAAAGAAAAAAAAAAAAAAAAGGTTCCGCTCCAGTCCGAGGCTTCCAGCCTAGTGAAGAAGAGGCTAGCTGACAGTTCTTATATAGGTATGGGGCGGGGCCAGCCGGGCACATCATCCCCGCCCCTTACCTATTTGAGAAATGTCACCCTGTCTCTCCACTGAGGCTAACTAGCTGAATGCAGGAGACAGTCTGACATTTCTTATATAGGTATGGGGCGGGGCCAGCCGGGAACAGCAAGCATGTGACATGGGGCGGGTCACTCAGATGATGTCCCCGGCTGGCCCCGCCCCATACCTATATAAGAACTGTCAGCTAGCCTCTTCTTCACTAGGCTGGAAGCCTCCGACGGGAGCGTAACTTTTATTTTTTTTTTCGGGTCCCTGCCGCCGCCGCGATTGACGTTGGATAAGGGTCTGGTATGGATATTGAGGGGACCCACGCTGTTTTTTTTTTAAATTTCAGCATGGAGTTCCCCCTTGATATCCATACCAGACCCGAAGGGCTTGGTATGGATGAGAGGGGGGACCCACGCTGTTATTTTTATTTTATTTTTTTTTATTGCGGACCTTTATTTTTACATTCAGCTTTCAAAATAAATTTTATCTAGACCTTCAAAATAAGTAAAATCATAACAGAAATAATTATAAAGGATAAGAAACAAAAATATAATCACTAAAACGAAGGAAATCTAATTAGATTACATGAAGATATGCTTAATGCTGTTTATTAAACACAGTAGTCGCGACCGAGTGCCGGCTGTCAGAGGAATCCACAATCAGATTCACTATTAGTCAGTGGCTAAAAAGCAAACGCCCATGGCAGAGGACTAAAATGTGTTCTGCACATGCTCAGTTCTATCTGCCAAAGACACTGCACGGGCATCTAGATTTTTACTGTGTCGATTTCCTTGAGAAAAACGTTTTTTAACACATTCTTAATTTTTTTGGAAATAGCAGATATTGTTTAAAGTGAAGTCCTGATATTTGGCAAAGCAAATTTCTAAGTGAACATGTCTCTACAGTGATTTTTCATGGTGTTAGACGTGCTTCTTAGCAAGTCTGCTTTTGTGAGTCTGATTCCGGGCGTGTGTCTTTTTGTGAATTAGATTGGGCGTCTGCTTATGGGCTCTGCTCAATAGTGAATTAGGTTGCAGGGTCAAAAATGGACGGACGCCCATGAAAATTGGGCTTAAGCCCATAAATATGCGCCCACGCCCAATAGTGAATCAGGGCCCAAGAGTCTATGTTCTATCATTATGTAGTACAATCTTGAGTACATCCTGTGTGCTGGCGAGAAGAAGGTATAATCTCTATCTCTTGGATGTTTAATTCTCCACGAATCCATCAACTGACACTGATGTAACATTTATTTTACTGTCTTTAAGCTTCTACCTCCCTCTCTCTGCGCCCACGATGATGTATCCATCCAAGAATCCATGCAGAAATTAAAGTCTCCTGCCACAATCAGGTATCCCCTTTTGAAATCTAGAAGTTTTCTTAATAGGCCCTCCAAATATATCATTGATTTCTTATTAGGACAGTAAATATTTGCTAATGTATATTCTATTCCTTGTAATTTCTCTTTCAGAAATAGGAACCAACCTTCTGGATCTACCAATCTATCTTCCACCATGAATCTTAAATTTTTTGCTAGCCCAATTGCTACCCCTTTTGTGTGTTTTATAGGTGAATCAGCATAATACCATGTTGGGTAATATTTAGAAGTAAACGTAACATTTGTATCCTGTTATGTACTGTATGTGTCTCTTGGAGAAATACTACATCAATGGAACGTAAATGGATTTCCCTGAGGATCATATGCCTTTTAGTCGGGGTGTTCAGACCTTTCATATTATATGTCATGAAATTAATCACATTCATTCCTACTGTTGACTCTCTTTTCCATCTTTATACCAACTTACGGAAGTGCAACTATATACAGTTAGGGATGGAAGAATATCTTCGGAGTGACCTTGACCTCTCCTCCCATAACCCCTCTCCCCTCTTTTTTGTACTCTTTGGCCCATATCCTAGCCCTGGAGTCTGACGTATCTCCCACTATTGATTCCTCCTCAGGGTAAGTCTCAGAACACGTACATCCGTCCAGACCACTATTTCCACTCCTTGGTCGCGGACACATAACATATTTCGAACCTCCCTCCTCTCCTCCAGAGCGAGGCGGCAGCTCCCAAGACACCCCTCCGCTGTCACGTGGGTGCTCACAGCCTCCAGCGCTTTGCCAACCCTCCCCGCTCAGTTAAGGGATCAGGGGAGACAGACACCCGCCACACAAACACCAGTTCGGAGGATAGGTAAGAGGGCTTCAGCAAACTTTCACTCCTAGGAATCCACAGGTATCGGGAGCTCTCAGCTCTAGCGTCCTCCCGGCGCCATGTTCCGGCCCCTCCCCCAGAAGTGGTTTGTCTTGTGGTCAAGTACATGACTCTTTTTTACAGCAGAATTTGGCCCAATAGACTTCAATGGGAGCACATGAAACATACTAAAAATAAGCATTTTACTGTGTTTTTGTACCTAACAACTGGTCTAATCCTCCTCGCAACCTAAGGCCTAGAGGAGTCAGAAGTGTTTATGCTGGATGTGGAGACTTTCGTTCAACTTTCAAGAGCCACGGCAGGGGAGCTAGGAAGAAATTGGGCGTGAAGTTTCCTGGATTGGTATATGATCCAGAACTGGCTTCTCTTTATTAGCAATCATTGAACAGATCCAGTATCTTCACCCCTTCCACTAGCAATACTGCAGCTGCTGCCAAGAAACATGACATAGCGAATATGGCTGAAGAGCTCAGGTAGCACAAGAAGCCAAAGTTGATACAAAGATGACAAAAACATATGATGTCATAACAGATGAGACTGCTTTTCATTTACTTTTTTTTTTTTTATTTGCTGCTTCCTAGGTCCCCCACTGATTGCTTCTATACTTTAATGGTGTGTAAAGGCAAAACATTTTTTTTTTTTAGTTTTGGATAGTGTGAGGAAGCGTAAATCTGGCCATAGATGAATAGAAATGTGTTTGGTTCAGCAGGGACCGGCCACATTTTGATCAGTGTGTGGCCACTGCTGTTAAATAGAAGTCAATCATTGGATCAAACTCTGTCAAGCAGACATGTTTGAAAACTTTTGATAATCAGTGGCTGTAGTCACTGATCAGTGTATTCTGACAGTGCCAGATTCTATTGTCAGAATACAATGTCTAGGTAGGGGTGAATTCCTCTATTCACCTCATGTGTGGTTTGAGAAATTTGTTATTTTTTTGTTTGTTCAGTCTGCTGGCTCTATGAAAGAAAACCATGAACCATTTATTGCCAGCTTAACTACCTGCCGACCGCAGATAGCCGAATGATGGCTGCACTGCGGCCGGCCAGTTCTGAGTGGACGTCATATGACGTCCCCCCAGAACGCGCTCTCCTGCACGCCCCAGGGGGCGCGCACCCGGCGATCTCCGTGATCGCTGTGTCCTACGGACACAGCTGATCACGTGATGTGGTAAAAGGCCAATCACAGCGGCCTTTTACCACCTGATCAGCGGTGTCCAAGGACACGCTGATCAGAGGGAAATGCAAGTGCCGGTTCTCGGCTGCACTTTCCTCACGCTGTCAGATCGTGAGGAAAGTACTGCCGAGAACCGGCAGTTGTCAGAGCGGGGATCGGCACCAATCATCAGGGCACTGATGATCGGTGCGCAGCAGTGCCACCTGCAAGTTCCGCCCACCTGTGCCCAGCAGTGCGCCCACTAGCTCCGCCCACCTGTGCCCAGCAGATCACCCACCTGTGCCCAGCAGTGCACCCACCTGTGCCAGTCTGCAGTGTCACACACCTGTGCCCAGAAGTGCCACCTACCTGTGCCCACCCACCAGTGCCACCCACCAGTGCAGCCCAGCAGTGCTGCCAGTCAGTGCCCAGGGGTTGTGCCAGTCAGTGCCGCCAGTCAGTACCCATCATCAGTGTCGCCTATCAGTGCTGCATATTAGTGCCGCCTATCCGTGACACCTCATTAGTGCTGTCTATCAGTGCCGCCTATCCGTGCCACCTCATTAGTACTGCCTATCAGTGCCCTTTAGTGCTGCCTATCAGTGCCCATCAGTGCCGCCTATCAGTGCCCATCAGTGCTGCCTCATCAACGCACATCAGTGAAGGAGAAAAAATGCCTGTTTGAAAAATTTTATAATAGAAACAAAGAAACTTTTTTTTTTTTTAAATTTTTTGCACTTTTTTATTTATAGCGCAAAAAGTAAAGCGCCCAGTGGCGATTAAATACCACCAAAAGAAAGCTCTATTTGTGAGAAAAAAATGATCAAAATTTCATATGGGTACAATGTTGCATGACCGTGCAATTGTCAATCAAATTGCGGCAGCGCTGAAAGCTGAAAATTGGCCTGGTAAATAAGGGGGTATAAGTGCCCGGTAGGCAAGTGGTTAAGGTAGCCATACACAGCTTGATTTTCTATAGTGTGAAATGAACTAGAGATTCCTCCATCTGTACTAACAGCTTGACAATAATGTTATACTCAGTCCAGTTGATTTTAAAGGCTAAGTTCACCCATATCTAGGGTGTGACATGTCATATACGCTTATTTACCCACTGCCAGAGCCCTCCTCTCTGTCATTGAGCTGGGGTTATTTTCCTCTGCATGCACTGTCACATTTGAAAATGGCCTGGTTGTGCAGGACTCCTCCCACATAGCCACATCTTTCATTTGCGATGATCTATGAATGAAGGAACTACAAGACCCATCTGTAAATGAAAGCCTGTGCAAAGGTACAAGCACAGAGCTGCAGGCAGTGCCTGACATTGCATTCATGACCCACTGACTGCGGCTGCAATGTGCTACAGATTCCTGTGAAAAAAATTATGCACATTTTGTTCATGCAAAAATTTTATGAAATTGACCAAACACATAGGGTGGGGCTTTGATACATGATGTCATCCCGCATGGAGGTTCCACTCGAGGCTGGTAGGCAAGACTAGTGGAGCTGGCTGCTGTCATACTTTCGTGCTGTCATGGTTTTTTTTTGGAAATGCTTATATAGTATTTGCACTATGTTAGCAGCAAAAAAAAAATTGTCATTTCTCAACTTGTGACTTCTGGGACAATCTACTCTGGTTGTTAATTTAAATTCAGCAACTGAGCAGTTCACGCAGACCCCTGTTAACAACTTTCTTGCTTGCTAAAATTATCACCCAAAATGAGTTTATATGAGTGCTGTGGTATTTTAAAAGCTGTGTGCTAATATACTGATGTGCAGTCACCCACAATGTGTTTTTTATGAAGTCTACATTGCATTGTGTAGCATTTCTTATCATTCAGTCTCTTGCTTCAGGTCAGCCTTTCTTCTCCACACATTTGGCTTCAGGCTAAAGTCTGCATTCCAAAGACCAGCTAAGGAATTTATCAGCAGCTATTCCCCTATTGTTAACCACTCTCTTGCTAGGATATTTTCTGTATGATGTGAGACTTGCACAATATATAGTGGTTGCCACAGACAATACTGGCTCTGTATATTACAGAACAGCAGTCAACTTTCTGTATAAATACATAGCTTATAAATACAGCTATAAAAAACCAAAGTCCCACAATTACTCTGTTACTGACCAAATCTATTTTATTATTATGGAATAAACCAAAATAATGCTATTAGTTATAGATCTCACAAAGTGTATTTATTTGATATTATGCAATAGCATCAAGCTGCCATGAGACCTCACCTTTGGTAGACATAAAGAGGAATGTATATTTTTCAAGAATATTGGCACCATTGCTGATGCCCCTACTAGCAGTCCAATGTGCACTTTCCATGTCATGCATTAGTGAATCTTCAAAAGTTAGCCATCACACTGATAAACAAAGTTGTGGAGGACACATGCTTCTTTAGCAGCAGATATACCACTCTAGGTTTAAATTAATAGGAGAAGGCAGCAAGTGCCACTTTTTAGCAAGAATCCCAAAAGTGCACTCCATAACTCTTTGTGGACTGGTTAGGTGATAAGTGAAGACCCTCTTTTCTAAATTCAGAGCGCAATTTTGAATAAGGCCCTTTGTAAGGCAGTTGTTCACCGAGGGCGAAGGCCTCATCTCCTACAAACACATAGAGGAGTATCCTTTTTTCCTGGTGGCAGACAGTTCTCTGGAAGGTCAAGTCCATTTTCATGCAGCATTCAACCGAACAAAGAGTATGCAAAAATACTTGAGTCTGAGCTGCTCCCATACGACCCAATGTCTAAATAGGTAAAACAATAATTTCCATCAGCCACTGTACAAAGAAAAAAATATGTTTAAAATTAAAGCATTTACTTCCACTAACTACTGCCTTGATGATCCAGATGTGTTTCCCTTCAATAAATTTCACACAATTTGGGAAATTGCAGCGCTCCCAGAAAACTTGGGCTTTCTTGGACCAATCTTCCTTAGTTGGTTTCTTCATGGCCACATTCTCTAACATATTCCTTTTGGCTCTGCAGGTGTCATGGATAATAGAGATTGCTGTTGATTTCCCTACCAAAAACTCATAATGCAGACTAGCAAACGAATGACCAGTTGCCAGGTATCTAAAATGAAAAAGTAATTTTTTTATGTTTTGCAGTTAAAACTTAACAGACACTTTGGTGAAGTTTAAAGGACTGCTACAACTGTTACTTAAGGAGGTGAGGAGTGGATCTCAGTTAAAAATAAATTGCCTCATATGCTCATGTCCGGGATTTGGAGATTTTGAAACTAGCGCTTGAAATGTGAGAGTAAGCTAGCATCTGTCATATTTTCAGTTTGTCAATATAGAATAGCATAATAATGCTCAGGAAGCATCACCAAGGGAAAACAAGTACACACCCACATTTACACCCTGGTCTGTAACTCCATTGACCGGAGGAGGCTGAACCAGGTCCAAGTCATGCTGTTAGACTTGTGTCTTCAAGACTTTCTACAAGGGGGATGGGGAATGGTGGAAAAACTGTTGACAAATTATAGCATGTGATCAACTAGATGGACAGAAAACTAGACAACACGGTGAGAGCACAACCTTTGTGATGAGATTAGTGGGGGTATGCATTTCAGAAGAGTCATCAATAACCTCATCATATATAACAGGTAAAATAAGTGTTGAACACATCACCATTTTTCTAGGTAAATATACAGGTGAAACTCGAAAAATTAGAATATCGTGCAAAAGTTCATTTATTTCAGTAAAGCAACTTAAAAGGTGAAACTAATATGAGATAGACTCATTACATGCAAAGCAAGATAGTTCAAGCCGTGATTTGTCATAATTGTGATGATTATGGCTTACAGCTCATGAAAACCCCAAATCCACAATCTCAGAAAATTAGAATATTACCGTATTTGCCGGCGTATAAGACGACTTTTTGACCCTTGAAAATCTTCTCAAAAGTCGGGGGTCGTCTTATACGCCGGTACACATGTTAGGGGGGCTGCGGCATTAAGTACAGGGGTTTGCAGGGGCTGACGTCTCTTACCTGGATCCAGTCCCACGACGATCCGGTCCAGGAAGCGCGGCGTCTCCTTCAGTTCGGCCACTGGATGTTCGTGCGGCTGCGCGGCTCCGCCTCCTCACCGGTGATTGGCCGCCAGAACTGTAGCTCAGGAAAGGCACACAGGCGGCCAATCACCGGCGAGGGGCGGAGCCGAGCGGCCCCGCGAAAATTGAGTGCCGGAGCAGCAGGTAAGTGCTCTGTGTAGAGGTGCTGCTGCAACCACATATGCTGGCTGCAGCAGCACCATACGAGAACAGGGTCAGCAAGTGTCAGTGGGAGGAATAGTGCCCCATCATTGGTGTCACTGATACCAATGATGGGGCACTATTCCTCCCACTGATACCAACGATGGGGCACTATTCCTCCCACTGACACCAACGATGGGGCACTATTCCTCCCCCCCACTGACACCAACGATGGGGCACTATTCCCCCCCCACTGACACCAACGATGGGGCACTATTCCTCCCCCCACTGACACCAATGATGGGGCACTATTCCACCCCTCACTGACACCAATGATGGGACACCATTCCTCCCACTGACACCAATGATGGGGCACTATTCCTGCCACTGATACCAATGATGGGGCACCTATTCCCCCCACTGATACCAATGATGGGGCACTATTCCTCCCACTGATGCCAATGATGGGGCACCATTCCTGCCACTGATACCAATGATGGGGCACCTATTCCCCCCACTGATACCAATGATGGGGCACTATTCCTCCCACTGATACCAATGATGGGGCACTATTCCTCCCACTGACATCAATGATGGGGCACTATTCCTCCCACTGACATCAATGATGGGGCACTAGTCCTCCCACTGGTGTGCATTGGAAGAGGGGTAGTCTTATACGGCGAGTATAGCCCAAACACTACATTTTAGCAGGAAAAGTAGGGGGGTCGTCTTATACGCCCAGTCGTCTTATACGCCGGCAAATACGGTACATATAATCAATAAAACAAGGATTGTACATAGAACAATATCGGACCTCTGAAAAGTATAAGCATGCATATGTATGCAGTACTTGGTTTGGGCCCCTTTTGCAGCAATTACTGCCTCAATGCGGCGTGGCATGGAAGCTATCAGCCTGTGGCACTGCTGAGGTGTTATGGAAGACCAGGATGCTTCAATAGCGGCCTTCAGCTCTTCTGCATTGTTCTGTATCATGTCTCTCATCTTTCTCTTGGCAATGCCCCATAGATTCTCTATGGGGTTCAGGTCAGGCGAGTTTGCTGGCCAATCAAGCACAGTAATCTCACAGTCATTGAACCAGGTTTTGGTGCTTTTGGCAGTGTGGGCAGGTGCCAAGTCCTGCTGTAAAATTAAGTCAGCATCCCCATAAAGCTCGTCTGTGGAAGGAAGCATGAAGTGCTCCAATACCTCCTGGTAGATAGCTGCATTGACCCTGGACTTAATGAAGCACAGTGGACCAACACCAGCAGATGACATGGCTCCCCAAATCAACACAGACTGTGGAAGCTTCACACTGGACTTCAAGCATCTTGCAGTGTCTGCCTCTCCATTCTTCCTCCATACTCTGGGTCCTTGGTTTTCAAATGAGATGCAAAAGTTGCTCTCAGCAGAAAAGAGGACTTTGGACCACTGAGCAACAGACTAGGTCTGTTTTTCTTTAGGCCAGGTAAGACGCTTTTGACGTTTTTTGTTCATGAGCGCCTTGACAAGAGGAATACAACATTTGAAGCCCATGTCCAGGATTTGTCTGTGTGCAGTGGCTCTTGGTGCACTGACTTCAGCCTCAGTCCACTTGTGAAAGTCCCCAACACTTTTGAATGGCCTTTTCCTGACAATCCTCTTCAGGCTGTGGTCATCCCTGCTGCTTGTGCACCTTTTTCTTCCACACTTTTCCCTTCCACATAACTTTCTATTAATGTGCTTTGATACAGCACTTTGGGAACATCCAACTTCTTTTGCAATTACCTTTTGATACTTTCCCTCCTTACGGAAGATGTCAATGATGGTTTTCTGCACAACTGTCAGGTCAGCAGTCTTTCCCATGATTGTGATTCCTACTGAACCAGACTGAGAGACCATTTAAAGGCTCAGGAACCCTTTTCTGGTATGGCTTAATTAGCCGATTAGAGTGGGACACTTTGAGCCTAGAATATTGCACCTTTTCACAATATTCTAATTTTCTGAGATTGTAGATTTGGGGTTTTCATGAGCTGTAAGCCATAATCATCACAATTATGACAAATCATGGCTTGAACTATCTTGCTTTGCATGTAATGAGTCTATCTCATATATTAGTTTCACCTTTTAAGTTGCATTACTGAAATAAATGAACTTTTGCACAATATTCTAATTTTTTGAGTTTCACCTGTATTTCTAAAGCTGCTATTGACATGAAATTTTCACCACATGTCAGTAACAACCTATGCAATCCATACATACAAGGAAACCAAAACAAATAAGATAAGTTCAGAAATCAAGTTATATGTAATAAAATGGAATGCCACAGGGAAAAGGTATTGAACATATGAATAAAGGGAGGTGCAAAAAGGCACGGAACGCCAATACACCAGCTGAAATCTATCAGTAATTAGAAAGCAATACTGCCTCTTGTAAATGCAAATTAATATCAGCTGGTTCAGTCTCAACTAATGGCCTATAAAAAAAAGTGTCTCATTACCAAGACATCACACAAGAAACATCTCATGATGGGTAAAAGGAAAGAGCTCTCTTAAGACCTTAGCAACCTTATTGTTGCAAAACAAACTGATGGCATTGGTTACAGAAGGACTTCTAAACTTTTGAATATTCCAGTGAGCAGTGGACAGAACATCATTTCACCATAAACCGGCCATGGCCAGGTGCTTCTCACAAGATTTTTGACAGAGTGAAAAGAATTATCAGAAGAGTTGTCCAACAGCCAAAGAACATTTGTGGAGAGCTTCAGAAAGATCTGGGATTAGCAGGTACAATTGTTTCAAAGAAAACAAGTAATGCATTCAAGTACCATGGCTTGTATGCATGCTCACCACACAAGACTCCATTGCTGAAGAAAAAGCATGTTGAAGCTTGTTTAAAGTTTGCTGCACAACATTTAGACAAGCCTCTGAAATACTGGGAGAATATAGTCTGGTCAGATGAGACCAACATTGAATTGATGCCATAATACACACCATGTTTGGAGGTCAAATGGTAATGCACATCACCCCAAAGAAACCATACCAATAGTGAAGTTTGGAGGTGGGAACATCATGATGTGGGGCTGTTTTTTAGCATACGCTATTGGCAAAATTCATATCTTTGAATGGAAGGGTGAACTGAAAAATGTACCAAGACATTCTTGATAAAAATCTGCTGCTATCTAGCAGGATGATGAAGATGAAACAAGGGCGGACATTTTAGCAAGACAATTGTCAGAAACACAAAGCCAAGGAAACTCAATTGGTTTCCAAGAAAGAAAATAAAACTGCTGGAATGGCCCAGCCAATCACCTGACTTGAATCCAATAGAAAATCTATGGAAAGAACTAAAGATCAGAGTACATAGAAGAGACCCACAGAGCCTTCAAGATTTGAAGACTGTGTAAAAGAATGGTCCAAATTCACACCTGAGCGATGCATATGACCAAATGCCACAAATTAAATAAAAAGTAGGTATAAGAAGTTACCTCCGTGTGATTATTAGTCTTTCAACAGGCATAAGAATCCTTGGTAAGTTTATGTTCTGTAGCTGTAGCTGGCTAGAGAGTAAACCCAGCAATTCGTCAAAACTGCAGCGACAAAAATATGGCTATTAGCTAAATAAACCATGGCAAAATCAAGTACAGAGCACAATGACTAGTTGCCAATGAGCTGTGATGTTAACAGAGGGCGGACGAACCACTTTATTACCATTTTTTATATTTGCATTGTTATTTGTGCATTTGGTAGTTGCAGGTTTTCTTTCATACAGGTACGTAACCTGCTGTGATGGTGGCTAGAAGCACATAGTGATGCTGAAATACAGTCATGGTTACCTTGCATATGCACATACAGTTAGGTCCATATATATTTGGACACAGGCACAGTTTTACTTTTTTTTCAGGTATTTACCAAAACATATTCAAGCTATAGTTATATAATGGATATGGGCTGAAAGTGCACACTCTCAGGTTTAATTTGAGGGTATGTACAGCTAAATTGGAGGAAGGGTTTAGGAATTACAGCTCTTCAGAGTAGCCATCCCCCATTTTTCAAAAGTAATTGAATTGAATCAAAAGCTGTTTCATGGCGAGGTGTGGGCTACTGCTTTGTTATTTCTTCATCAATTAAGCAGGTAAAAGGTCTGGAGTTGATTCTAAGTGTGGTATTTGCATTTGAAATCTATTGCTGTGAACCTACATCATGTGTTCAAAGTAGCTGTACATGCAAGTGAAAAAGGCCATTGTAAGGCTTCAAAAATGAAACAAATCCGTCAGAGAGCTAGCAGCAACATTTGGAGTGGCCAAATCAACAGTTGGTACATTCTGAGGAAAGAAGAATGCACTGGTGAGCTCAGCAACAGAAAAAGGCATGGACGTCCATGGTAGACAACATTGCTGGATGATCACAGGATCTTCTCTATCATAAAAAAAAACCCATTCACAACATCCAGATAAGTGAAGGACACTCTCCAGGCGGTGTCAAAGTCTAAAATTAAGAAAAGACTGCAGGAGAGCAAATACAGAGGGTTCACCACAAGGTGCAAACTTCTTTCTTCATAAGCCTGAAGAATAAAAAAGCCAGATTAGACTTTTCCAAAAACATCTAAAAAAGCCAGACCAGTTCTGGAAAAGCATTCGCTGGACGGATGAAACTAAGATTAGGGAATGATGGGAAGACAAAAGTGTGGAGAGGGCTTGGAACAGCTCATGATCCAAAGCACACAATGTCATCTGTAAAACACGGTGGAGGCAGTGTGCAGGTATTGGGCATGCATGTCTTCCAGTGGCACTGGGTCATTGATGTTTATTGATGATGTGACAGAAGACAGAAGCAGCCGGATGAATTCTGCAGTGTTTAGAGATATACTGTCAGCCCAGATTCAGGCAAATGCAGCAAATTTGTTTGGATGGCGCTTCACAGTACAGATGGACAATGATCCAAAGCACACTACAAAGGCAACCCAGGAGATTTTGAAGGAAAAGAAGTGGAATATTCTGCAGTGGCCAAGCCAATCACTTGATCTCAACCCAATTGAGTATGCATTTCACTTGCTGAAGGCAAAACTAAAGGCAGAAATACTCACAAACAAAAAATCAACTGAAGACAGCTGTAGTTAGAGCCTGGCAAAGCAGC
Source organism: Staurois parvus (assembly GCF_062004578.1). Taxonomy (NCBI): domain Eukaryota; kingdom Metazoa; phylum Chordata; class Amphibia; order Anura; family Ranidae; genus Staurois; species Staurois parvus. The sequence goes on along the minus strand of NW_028317994.1, from coordinate 16,387,136 downwards.
AGAAAAGAGGAAACCCAGTCTTTGGTAATATCCATGGGTTCCAAACTTCTGGTAATCATTGGCAGTAAAGGATTCTCAACAAAATATTAAAAATGAACATTTTATTTATGACTATATTAATTTGTCCAATTACATTTGAGCCCCTGAAAATGGAGGGACTGTGTATAAAAATGGTTGCAGTTCCTAAAATTTGTACTTCATATTTATGTTCAACCCCTTGAATTAAAGCTGAAAGTCTTCAAATTCATTTGGATTGTTTCGTTTTAATTTATTCTGGTAGCATACAGACCCAAAAGTATGAAAATTGTGCCTGTGTCCAAATATATATGGACCTAACTGTATATGAAAGTTATACTTGTTGCATGTGGAAGTTGATATCAAGCATATTCTTACCTTGGTATTGACATGCATGTGTAATTGAATAACTTGTATGCAGACCTCCGTACACGAGGACATGACTTAGAACAGTCCTCTATCTTCCCTATTGGCGATGACTGGATGGATCCAGTACCTATGCTTTCTCCATCTCTTCTTCAATTAACACTGCAAAACCAGTCATAATGTCTGCTGTCATGACATGACAGCACAGAGAGAACATGATTTCTAAGCACCATGAAACACAGGCAACAAGGACATAAAAAAGAAATCACAGTAACAGAAAAAGGAATTGTGTCACACTAAGTATTATCTTTTGCCAAAGTCATGTAGCATCAAAGTTGCAAACAAGTTGCACGTCAATGGGTTTGCAGCAGTGTGAACCGAGTGCTATGATGGGCATTTTTAATTACTTTTTAATTGCACTATGAAAGTTTTATTTTTTGCTGCCTGCATATAAGACTCTTGGGGATAAAGCTAAAACATCAGTATGAAAGTTATTTAAGACCCGCATGAATATGGGGCAAAACCTCTGGGGAATAGGCTGTGTTATTGGGTGGAGGAGCACAGAGGAATGTGAAGACTGCTGCACAGATGGCTATCATTGAGAGTTTGTGGATAGAAGAGTGATTTGAAGAGTACTAATTTTTTATTAGATTTATGCACCATTGTTATGAAACTGATTTATGCACTGAACACTACTACATGAACTTTGAACATAATTGCACATGTACTTTTGCACTTAACACAAGTGACAAGGAAGATTGCCTTATTTATTTATTTTTATATGTATAGTGAATTTGCATTTTTAATTCCAGCTGGAGATTGGTCCTTTGTATTGAAAAAAGAAGTCCTGAACAGATGGGGGCGGTAAATTATGAATTTGCTTACAATATATCAGTAGGATGTACTTCCCTGGCCCTATGTTGCTTTGCCCCAATACCCAAACCACCAATATTCTACAGGGCAGCAACATTATTCCTAACAAAGGTTATCTTATGTAGGGTTTATGTCCCCTCCCAATAATAAATAAGCTATGTTCAGTAGAGTAAGAGCTATAAATTGTCCGTAAGGATATAAGTTCGGCAAGCATGGTGAAATAATGTGAAGTGATCCAATTGGGAATCCACCACCTCTGTCAGATATACACTCACCAGACATCTACTGGTAAACAGCATGTAAGCACATCTCATCTGGGTACAGGTAACAGCAATGCAGCCTCTGCAAGCGATGCTCAGCCAAGGGCACAAAATGCAGGTAAACCTCTCCTATGAGGAATAGCTCACCACAGGAGCCAAAAGTAGTATATAGTGTAGTATTTTATAAATAATGAATAAAAGACAATCCACGTGGAAGCAAGTAAGAATGAAGGTAAAATGGAGTACCAAGATGGCTGCCATTCCGACCTTCGACAACGGCGGCGTAACGTCAGCAAGTGCGAATCCACCCGACACGTTTCGTGTGCATGCTTCAGGGGTATGCTCAAAGAGGGCAACAAAGGTGAAACCCTCATGAGCAGACTGAATCATGTACATATTACTATAGTTAATAAACTTTTTAATGGCCTTAAAAAAAATCTGGCCAGGTAATAAACTCTTTGCTCATTACTTCTGTGTTTTTTCATTGCTATGGCACTTTAACCACTTATATTTTATGCTATGCAATTTGATGAATTTAAAAGGGTGCCTCGTGCGTTGACTGCAAAAAGGTTGAGAAACACTGCACTATAAAATGTCTTGTGGGTGACTTGTGGTGAGCAGTGTCCTGGTGCTCAAGGTCAGGCATTTAGCATAGCCTACAGATGATCAAAGACAAAAAAAATTAGTCACAGGTAAGGAAAAATGCCCAATTCACAAAAGTTTCAAATCAACCTAAAACATAATCTTTCTGGATGTTCAAGAAGGTCTTTGTATTATACAGTGTCCAAAACTGCCCCCTGCTTTCTCATTCCATCAGCATTGGATGCACCAAATGGCAATGTTTCTGACAACTACATAGTCTTAAGGGTGCAATGGCCAGCACCATAAATAAGTTTATAAAGGCAGCTATCTTTTGTACTGTGAAGATTCTCCCTGCTGCCAAAACAACAAAAAGGAAGCGCCAGAATTCACTCCCTTCTGTGATAGCACAATCCATAAGGTCTTGCATCTGGGATGCTAAATAGTAGCTCCAAGGGTGACATAGTGCTCAACCCATATCCTTAGGCAATTGTAGCATACGGATATGAATTCTAGCCTGCTACTTTATCCACACCTAATCTCTAAAAAGTGGATCCATTTTACAAAACCAGGTACCAGAAGTCAGCACAGATGAATTGTGCAATATGTATAAATGTTGCTGTATCCGGATCATTTATTTAGATTGCATCGACCCACAACCAAGATTGGGAGTCAACACCATGGGGTTTATTTACTAAAGCTGGAGAGTCCAAAATCAGACTTCCTTCTGCATAGAAACCAATCAGCTTCTAACCTCAGCTTGTTCAATGAAGCTCTGGCAATGAAACCTGGAAGCTGATTGGTTTCTATGCAGAAGTGAGTCTGATTTTGCACTCTCCAGCTTTAGTAAATAAACCCCCATGTGTCTCTAAACTCACGGGGGGTCAGATTATTAGTTGGATAAAGTTTGGGGTCTGGCGTTACAGATTTTAGTTTTACATTTACTTTAATGTATGCTACCCTTGTGGTGGTGTTAAAATCTTGCTGGATGGTCCCTTAGTTGCTAGAGCCAATGCAATTGTATTATCCAAATCTTCAGCAGGTTGATCGACACTTTGGATTCCCTCTGTGTCCCATGCCTCTGTACCACTGAGAACTGCCTTCCCAGCCATAGGCTTGAATTCATGGTGAGGATTTTCCAGCAAAAATATCAGGAAGGATTGACTTTGTGACATAATAGTCAACAGAAGCAACAGCAACAAATTTACCTTGGTCTGCAGTAAAATGTAAATCTGAGATCTGTCCCTCTGTAAAGTCCTATTAAACTGAGTGAAGGGAACTGCCTTGTAGAGAGAAGCTGCTAGTGGTACTGGGCCATGGCTTGCTGTGTCCTCCTGGAGTGATTTTGAGGCTATTTGCAGCTGTAGTGATCAGAGTGGATTAGAGAATCCATGTGCAGAGCAAATACTTCCACACACTTCCTGAAAGTGTGCATCTGAAAATGATGCTCTCGGGAAAAGCACCGAAAAGAAGTTGCTATTGCTGGGAGTTCTGACAGCACACAGGGTAAGGAAAAGACAAGGTAAGGACGGTGTATAGAGAAAGAAATGGGAAAAGTGCTTTTTGTCCCCAAAAGAAGCCCCAGTTTGCAGCTACTTACCTGTCCAGTGATTTTTCATTGACAGCCCATAATTAGTCTTTTTTAACCCAACAATTAAACACTCATATTAGATTCAGAAAGAATGGGATTCTGCATAGTCAGGCATAGGGAAAAATAAAAAAGCAGAAAAAGTGTGAATTGGGCATTGGCCTTGTAGACATCAAGAGTAGTGCCTGAAAAATGCCCTTTTTGCATGTTTTTATTCCCTAGTAACTAGCTTTCTGTTGGCCAAAAAAAAAAAACGCTTAAGCCTCAAAAAAATAACAAAACTTCTAAAAAACACTAAAACACAAAAAAAGCCTGCAAAATAATCAAAGAAGCTCAACAAAAATTTGAATGCAGCCTAAGGGACTTAATTAACAGATGCATGACTGTCTAATGCACTTTATTGTTAGACTTTATTAAGGGTTCTAAAGGGTGTGCCCACCAACATGTTGGCAGTAACTACTTACCTACCAGGGCATTTTTTTTACAAATTCTATTTTTATTGAAAACAATGGAACAGCAGAAGACACATATCATGCATCCATATATGCATATGTATATAAAATACAGAGGTAGGTATCAAACAAAAATGATACAAACGTGGGGATTCAAGGATACGACTGGGAAGGATACCATCCCAGGACAAAATACAAAACAACTCAGTATACATACAAATGGCAAAAACCTGCTGTCTGCTGCGTTTTTTAATCAAACGAAAAAGGAGGGAAAAAGGAAAGATAGGACAGAGCAGGGAGTCAGATAGCATCATAGAGTAAGAAAAGGAGAGAGCAGAGAAAGGAAAAAAAGGTGGGGGGGGGGGGGGGGTCACGCGGGAACCATGGAAAGGTCAGGAAGGAACAAATCAGTCCTACCCTGTCTCAAAGAGCGATTTCCTCTCATCCGAGTAAACAAACAAGTTCCATAAGGTACACGTTTTAGAGTAAATTTCCCTCTTATGCTGATATGTAAGCATTAAATCCTCTACATGGTTTATTTCTTCAGTTTTACATAGCCATAGCCCCATCGAGGGAGGATGCGGCTTCTGCCAACACAGAGCAATACAGAACTTCACAGTCCACAGGCTGCATTTATTAGATAATGCACAATCGACCGCCTATAAGCCTTAAGTGACATATCGGTGACAAGGAGCAGAAAGAATGCCGGATCCATAGGCACGGGATGGTCCGTGAATTTCTGGATGATACAACGCACTCCCTTCCAGTAGTGCCCAAGTGGAGGGCATGTCCAAAATATATGGAGGAGCATCCCCTTTGTCTCCTGACATCGCCAGCAAAGACTAGAGTTAGAAGGAGACAGCTTCCTCAATAGCACCGGAGTTCTGTACCATCAGGAAAAAATCTTAAAATTACTCTCCTATACTCTTGTACACGAGGAAACTAGAATAGAAGACCTTTGCTTCTCCGAAAAAGTCTGATTCCCACTTAAGAAGGTGTATAGTCCAGGGGTGGCGCCAAAAGTAGGCTGTAAACTTTGGATGAAGCATGGGGTAAAGCACCCTCTTCTGAATAGAAGCTCTCTAGTATGGTAAGCGGGCGGCAGAAGTTGGCAGGTGGGGGAAGCGAACCCAAAAAATGTTGCAGTTGGAAGGCCTTCTAGTAATGTAAGTTGAAGTGACCTGCTGGATCAAACAGCAATTGCAAGGATGTAACTAGGAAGTGAGAGGCCTGAAACTTCCCTGACCATAACAAGAACATAAAGGGGCCATTAAGAAGGTGTAAAATGAGGGTTGCCCAAAATGGTATAAAGGGGGGAGCAATCTGATGTTAGAAAAGGTCGAGACAAATAGAGAGGAACGGATATGCAACATCGTACCAATCAGTGGATGAGTCTTATTCGCAGGGGAGCTACCATTCCAAGCCCTATCAAGAAAGACCCGAGTCTGCTTGTTTGATATGTGCCCATAATTTAGGACCACCATGGCAGCACCAGTTCATCAACCTCCCTAGGTGCGCCGCTTGATAATACTTGCAAAGGTCTGGAACTGCAAGTCTGCCACTGCATTTGGGCAAAGAGAGAAGTTTACGCTGGACCCGTGGTTTACGCCTTGCCCAAATATAGTCGTACAGCACCTCTGCCCCCTGTTTAAAAAATCATAGAGGAATATAATTTGGTAGGGCTTGAAAGAGAGAAACTTGGGAAAGATACACATCTTCACAATATTTGTCAGGAATGGACTTGCCAATAATGGTGGGACTCACCTGCCTTGTGGGCTGCAGTACCAGGGCTGGCCAGCGGGTGCTCTCAGCAATCAGAGACCCCTGCAGTCAGCCAAACACCTGAAGCTGATTGCAGGGGTTGTATTTAAGGAATGGCCAGACTCACAGTCAGGGCCTTGGTGTGTGTTTTTCCGTGGGCCCCTGTATCTTGTATCCTGTGTTCCTGTTCCTGCCTGACTTGTTGCCGACCCTGCCTGATCCTGACCTCTGCTGATTCGCCTGTTTGATCCCTGGCTTGTAACCCTGACCATTCTCTGCCTCACCCTCTGCACCGCGCTGCCCATGAGTTACTGAACCCAGCTTGTGACCCCGACCACTCTCCCGCCTGTTCCTGGTACTCCGTTTGCCCATTTGCTACTGACCCGGCCTGCCTGACGACTCTTGCATTGTATGTATTGTTATCGGTGGGTGGTTAGGTTTGGTTTGTTTGCACTGTGTTTATGTTTAGTTTTGCACTGCGTTTTGTATTGTTAGTCTTCATAAATCATATTGTTTATACCATATCTGAAGCCTGCGTTTCCCTGTGTCAGTTCACACACCTCTGGTCATACCCGGAGCCCTGACAATATTGCAGTGACCAAACCACGAGTGTAGACCCCCATACCAAGTAGATAATAGAGAGCACACCACAGCTAGAAGCGGGGGAAAATTCAGAGCAAAAAGTCTGTGAGATCTGTGCGGGGGATCAAGGTGCCCAGGTATTTCAAAGCTGTGTCAGACCATCGGAAGTGAAAATTTGTAAGGTACTTCGAAGGGAGGGGGGCAGCTTAACGCCCATTGCCTCTGACTTGGTAAAGTTGATCTTAAGATTAGAGAGGGCCCTGTAATGGTCAAACTCCTGCAAGAGATTAGGGATGGAAATCAAGGGGTTCGTTAACGTGAACATCATATCATCGGCATAAGCCGAGATCCTATGCTCCATCCCCCCACCGCCAATCCCACTACATCTAGGTTCTGCCTAATCTTACAAAGAAAAGGTTCTAATGTATGGGCAAAAAGAAGAGGTGATAGTGGGCAGCCCTGCTGGGTTCCATTTGAGATAGGGAATGGAGCAGTTAGAAACCCATTTACCTTGAGAAGGGAAGGCATTAGACACCAGAGACCCAATGGCACATGTGTTATCTCTTTGCTGTGTTATTGCTCTCTGTATTTATATATATATATTGGATACATCTTTTTCTGTAAATATTTTTATTGCACCCTTTTGACCTTTTTTAGTAATAAATCCTATTATCTGAAAAGTGTTCAATTGTTTCTAAAGCTCTTTAATGCAAACTAAGAATCTCTGTCTCTGAAGAGCGCTACTGTGTGTTTTTAAACCTCTATATATCTCTGCCTGCGGTGACAGTGGTATATAGACGATTATTCAAACATCATAGTGTTATTGCTAATATTGGCAAGTTTTCTCCTACACTGTACAAAAAGGCAGTGGTGGCAGTGTGAAGGGTTAATTGCGTAATTAACCTGACCCAGCAACAATTGCTCTTAGGCTGCAGGTACATCGATTGTGGCCCATTAGCTGGAAAATCTTTGTGCAGGGTGCAGCTGAGCGTGGCAGTGGCAGCGCGGTTTTAGATTGGCTAGTCCTTCGGTCTCGAGTTGGTGAGAAGGGCTCGGGGTCTGACGCCGCGATCGTCACATACCTCACATAAGGAGATAGGATCCTCAAGCTCCTGACAAATAGGGGAGGGTAATCTGGGTAGACCCGAAGTCATCAAGTACTCCTGTACAGAACCTAGAGCAGAGAAAGGGTCCCAAGTTGTATACGTTAGAGTAGAAATCCCCAAAGGTTGTGGCTATATGCTGAGGGAGAGTACTACTACCACCATCCAGTCTAGCAATGCGCGGGATGTACGTCGCCTGGCGCTGTGATTGTAGATAACAGGCTAAGGTCCGGCCACATTTGTCATCCAATTTGTAAAAGATTCAAAGACACATTTGCAGAGCACATTTGGCCTTGAAACGTAAAAGATCAGTAATCTGACTGCAAAGGAGAAATAGTTCCGCCTTTAGCCCCGGGAAAGGTGCATGTTTATGACGCGACTCCACCACTTGGACCTTAGTCAGGAGAGCAGAAAGCTGTGCCTCCCGCTCCTTCTTAAGTCTAGCTCCATGTTTAATAAGAATCCCTCTGATCACAGCCTTATGGGCTTCCCAAATCATTCCCAGGTTACTATCTGGTATGTCATTGATGGCAAAACGTGTCAATTTCCCGAGCTACATCGGCCAAGACCACCGGAACTTGTAGAAGGCTTTCGTTCAGTCTCCAGGAGGAGCATCGAGGATCTCGACTCCCGGACAGCGAGTAACGGATTGTGATTGGAGAGTGATCTGACCAAGTAATATTACAGATAGTCGCCAAGGTTATCCTGTGTAGTTGTTTGTGGTGAATCAAAAAGTAATCTATTCTCGAGTATAATTTATGGGGCGGAGAAAAATAAGTATAGTCACATTCCCCCGAATGAAGAAGCCATACATCATGATGTTGCGCCCTACACAGAACTTGCAATATATGTTTACGGACACGGGGGAAACAGAAGAGGAACCTGTTGAGGTGCCGACGTTGGGTACACTAAAGTCACCACCTAAAATAAGGTGTCCTTCGTAGAACTCCAGCAATCGAACAAGTACACCACTAAGGAAGAAGTCTTGTTGAACATTTGGAGCATACACCACAGCCAATATGTCACCAGAACGGTACCGATCTTACCTTTCACAAAAAGGAACCGGCCCGCATCATCATCCGCTAAGGTCCCTCGCTAGAGCCACGGCACACCACATGATATAAGAATCAATACACCTTTGGATTTAGCTAACTTATTAGTAGCGTGGTAGACAAAGGGGAACTGTCTATTCCTCAGATAGTGGAGTCTGTCTTCTCGAAAGTGGGTTTCCTGTATAAAAGCCACATCAGAGCAAAGATGTTTGAGGCTCACCTAACAACATGCGGCGTTTTTCCAGACCATTCAACCCCTTGACATTGAGAGAGGTAATGACTAAAGAGTCCATGGTTCCACAGGCCAGAGGAGGTAGAGGAAGGGAGAAAAAAAAAGGTGGGGAAAGGGAGAGGAGGGTGAAAAAGAGATAAGAGAGGGAAGAAAAGAAAGATGGAGAGAGGTAAAGAAAAAGGAAAAGAAAAATGAGATGAGAAACGGAAAGAGAACGAGCAGTAAAAAACTACAAGATCACCACGTTGCGGGAATCTCGGGTTAACGCTATAACTGATTATCCAAGTGTACTCCTTAGGGCGGCCAATGGCCCCCGGAGGATGGGCCTAATGAAGAATGAGGTAGGAGACAGCCAAGGGGGAGGCCCCACACACCCCCATTGCGGCCAAGTGTACTCCTTAGGGCTGCCAATGGCCCCCAGAGGACGGGCCTAATGGGGAATGAGGTAGGAGACAGCCAAGGGGGAGGCCCCACACCCCCCCACTGCCAGATAAAAAATAACTACAACAACATTAACAGTAAAGGATCCCTGGATGTGCAAAATATAGAATACAATGCCATCACAAGTACAATTATAAGTCAGAAATAAAAAGATATGAAGAGGGGGAGACATGGAGCAAAGATCACATGATGAGCCAGACAATAAGGCACATTAGTAGCTCCCTCCCTGGCAACCGAAACCCCAGGGACGAACAGTCGCCATATGTCTGGTCAACAGACTACTGCCGCCCCCGGTATTCCAGCCCACCCAAGGTAAGGAGCCCCTCAAAACATGCAAATACATGGCATAACCATATCCAATGAACACCCTCCGAGACAGTCTAGGGGCCTACTAAGGAGGGCCGAGAGGAGCCCCCCCATGCCGCAGAAGACACAACAGGAGCAAGGGCACCTCACAGCAGCATCACCATTCCCGTCAAGCCCCCAAGGGGCACAAAACATAGGTTCAGGGCATGTGACAGACATCATCTGAAGTGTCAACTAATAAGGCCAGGTCTTCTCCCTCCAAAGGGGGAGAGGAAAGAAAAAAATTAAGGTGCAAAGCCCTTCTGAACAGGGCAATTTTTTAATTGTTCACGTTAAAATCTAAATTGTTTTGCTAGAAAATTACTAAGAACATCATATATTTTCTGAAAGCAGAGCTCCTGGAGAAAAAAATGGTTGCGGTTGCAATTTTTTGTTTCACATGATACAGTGAAGGAAATAGGTATTTGATCCCCTGCTGATTTTGAATGTTTGCCCACTCACAAAGAAATGATCAGTCTAAAAATCGAATGGTAGGTGTATTGTAACACTGAGAGACAGAATAGCAACAAAAAATTCAAAAGAAATGCATGTCTAACAAATTATGCACTGATTTACATGTTCATGAGGGAAATAAGTATTTGATCCACTTCACAGAACATGACTTAGTACTTGGTGGCAAATCCCTTGTTGGCAATTACAGAGGTCAGACGTTTCCTGTAGTTGGCCACCAGGTTTGCACACATCTCAGGAGGGATTTTGGCCCACTCCTCTTGGCAGATCCTCTCCAAGTCAGTAAGGTTTGGTGGCTGACATTTGGCAACTCGAACTATCAGCTCCCTCCACAGATTTTCAATCAGATTAAGGTCTGGAGTCTGGCTAGGCCACTCCAGGACCTTAATGTGCTTCTTCTTGATCCACTCCTTTGTTGCCTTGGCCGTGTGTTTTGGGTCATTGTCATGCTGGAACAGCCATCCACGGCCCATTTTCAATGCCCTGGCTAAGGGAAGAAGGTTCTTACCCAAGATTTGACGGTACATTGCCCCATCCATTGTCCCTTTGATGCGGTGCAGTTGTCCTGTACCCTTAGCAAAAAAACACCCCCAAAGCAGAACGTTTCCACCACCATGTTTGATAGTTGGGATGGTGTTCTTGGGGTCATAGGCAGCATTCCCCCTCCTCCAAACAGTTGAGTTGAGTTGATGCCAAAAAGCTCGATTTTGGTCTCATCTGACCACAACACTTTCAACCAGTGCTCTTCTGCATCATTCAGATGTTCAGTGGTAGCTTCAGATGGGCCAGGACATGTGCTTTCTTGAGCAGAGGGACCTTGCGGGCACTGCAGGATTTCAAGCCTTGTCAGCGTAGTGCGTTACCAATTGTTTTCTTGGTGACTGTGGTCCCAGCTGCCTGGAGACCATGGACAAGATCTTCACGTGTAGTTTTAGGATGATTCCTCACTGTTCTCATGATCATTGACATTCCACGAGGTGAGATCTTGCATAGTGCACCAGACCTAGGGAGACTGACAGTTATTTTGTGTTTCTTCCATTTTTCGAATGATTACACCAGCTGTTGTCACCTTCTCTCTAAGCTGCTTGGTGAAAGTTTGGTAGCCCAGTCCAGCCTTGTGTAGGTCTACAATCTTGTCCCTGACATCCTTGGACAGCTCTTTGGTCTTTGCCATGGTGGAGAGTTTGGAATCTGATTGTTTGATTGCTCCTGTGGACAGGTGTCCTTTAACAGACTGCTTCTAATCTCAGCTTACTACCTGTATGAAAGACACCTGGTATCCAGAAATTCTGTTGAATGATAGGGGATCATATACTAATTTCCCTCATGAACATGCAAATCAGTGCATAATTTGTTAGATATGCATTTCTTTTGAATTTTTTGTTGCTATTCTCTCTCTCTCAGTGTTACAATACACCTACCATTCAATTTTTAGACTGATAATTTCTTTGTGAGTGGGTGAACATTCAAAATCAGCAGGGGATCAAATACTTATTTCCTTCACTGTATTTGCCAAAAAGCTTGACAATATCACAATACAGTCTTCTCGGCCTATTCAGTGAAATGAGGATCAGTGGAAGGCCCTCCATCTCAATCCTGTGGAAGAAATGAGGAAGGAGTTTCAGAGGGGCACGGGCATAAATCGGCTTGAACTAATCCCACAAAGTAACCAGTGCAAAGGCTGAAGGATCCATAGTCCTGGCAACTAATCTGCTTTTGGAGGAAAGTGCAGGCCAGCCTCTTGCCTACTGACCATGGGCCCTAGTGTCTGAGTGGGCTCTAAACTTTGGGGGGGGAGGTGTGTGCCTGGGGGACCTTTTGGAGTAGTTCTACTTTGGATTCAAGTCCATGTCTCCTCGAAACACAGATTCTGAGAACTGCAGGACCAGGATACAGATTTAGGGTCTCTGTGCTCCCACTAGCATTGACTGCTTCAACCTCCTTCCTCCTATACTCTGAGCAGATGTTAATGTACTCAGCTCAAAACTACCTGATGCTGAAGTCTCTTGCTGTAATCTGTTTATTAAGGTGTGATGTGTTTACTGTGTCTTTCTCCCAGTGTTAATTGAGTCACCTATTGTTTCTGTCTGTTGGCGAGTCCTCCTGAGGGTTCCTACATGATGGGATTAGTCTGTTGTGTACTTTACCTTGTTATCTAAGTAGTGTGGGATGTTTATCCCAATGTGTAATATTTGTTTTGATTGTTCACATGGGGACTGACCCTATTTCTGAAGTGTATAAAAACCTGTATTTCTGTTCAGTAAAGAGTTTTACCTAGTCTTGGGTGCAATGCCTAGCTATATTACCTTGGTCCTGTGTCTCAGCGGTGAGGAAGCAGTTCTCTGATGGAATCACCCAATCAGGGTGACAGGTGGTCTGTCACAATTTATATCTGGTGTTCCCCACCTTTGACAAGGATATCAAAATATCTCTGGATGAAGAGACCATTCCCTGGGGGCCAGACAATGAGGCTGAGGAAGTCCGCCTATCAATTCTCTGTGCCTGGAAAGTGTGTGTCGGACAGAGCCAGAATCTGAAGCTCTGCCCAAGCCAAAATCAGGTCTGCTTCTCCTATAGCTATGTGACTTCTGGTACCTCCCTGATGGTTGATGTAAGCTACAGATACATTGTTTGATTGAATCCTGATTTGGTGAGGTCCAGTGTTGAAAGGACAATCTAATTGTCCTGAGCTCTAGAATATGTACTGGGCACCAAGTCTCCTGTACCAAGAGGGTATCCAGAACTCCACCATACTCTGATAGACTGTTAGCTGACTGGTAGCTGTCATTATCCCCTTGCAGATCAGTGAGAGAAAGGATTTTTTGTAATTCCAGTGCCAGACTAGCAATCTACCATGCCAGGGTAATCTTTGTCTTCCTGGACAGACATATACAGTTGTGTTCAAAATAATAGCAGTCAGACATCACTAACCTGATCAATCACTATTTTTGGTAGAAATGATATTTCTACATGGCAAATAATTTACTAGCAGGTGTAGTAGAGTAATAGAAATCCAACAGTCATGACATGCATGCTGCTGATTCTCTGTAATTGAATCACTAATTGAATGGGGCATGTTCAAAATAATAGCAGCGTGGAGTTCTATTAGTGAGGTCATTCATTCTTTGAAAAACAGGTGGCAATTATTGCCCTTATTTAAGGAAGGAAGGCAGCAAATGTTGTACATGCCGGTTACAGTGCATTTCTCTCTGAAATTATGAGGAAAATGGATCGTTCCAGACATTGTTCAGAAGAACAGCGTACCTTGATTAAAAAGTTGATTGGAGAGGGGAAAACATATAAAGAAGTGCAGAAAATGATAGGCTGCTCAGCTAAAATTATTGCAAATGCTTTAAAATGGCAACCAAAACCTGAAAGACGTGGAAGAACGCGAAAAACTACCATTCGAATGAATAGAAGAATAGCCAAACTGGCAAGGACTCAGCCAACAATCAGCTCCAGGAAGATCAAAGAAGGTCTAAAGTTACCTGTGAGTACTGTTACAATTAGAAGACGCCTATGTGAAGCCAAGCTATCTGCAAGAAGCCCCCGCAAAGTCCCACTGTTGAAAAAAAGACATGTGCTGAAGAGGTTACAATTTGCCAAAGAGCACATTGACTGGCCTAAAGAGAAATGGCGCAACATTTTGTGGACTGATGACATTAAGATTGTTCTTTTTGGGTCTAGTGGCCGGAGACAGTTTGTCAGACGACCCCCAAACACTGAATTCAAGCCACAATACACTGTGAAGACAGTGAAGCATGGTTGCGCAAGCATCATGATATGGGGATGTTTCTCATACTACGGTGTTGGGCCTACTTATCGCATACCAGGGATCATTAATTAAGTGATTAAAAAGAAAGCAAAATCTTCAAGCATTTCTATGTATGGAAATAAAAGCTATTAGAAGGATTTTGAACTTTATTCACTTTTTTCAACACACTGCTATTATTTTGAACACAACTGTATATGGCAATCCTAAAAACAAACCTATTCATCCACACTGCCAAAATGTTGAGCTGCAATGGTCTACAATGAAATAAAGCATTTTACTGCTTTGAAGTAAGCCACCATTAGGCTCAGAATGCTTATGCAGAAAGGAATGGTTGGATGGATCCTGGTCTGTAAGGCCCAAACATGTGAGTAGATAGTTTTTCCAGGGGGAAGGAAAGGAGATTCAAGATCCATTCGAATTTCTGCAGAGTCTGCACTGTCTGGTGAACATTTGCTGGCAAACCCTATGTTAACAGTTCCCCCAGCAGGTTTTCCAGGTATCACACAGTGGGGATCACTTTAGAGCAGAGCAGGGCAAGAACAGATGTTAGCACCTTGGAGAAAACCTGCCACAGTCTTTTGCTAAAAATAACCCATATCAGTGTATGTAAATTTATAGAGTCTATAAACTATGTTATATACTATATATTTGAAAACTGATCAATCCTGCCATCCCATTTCTTGTACTGACTGCCATCCCATTTCTTAGGTCCTAAAATGCCAGGACAGTACAAACACCCTCCAAGTTACCTTTTTTGGAAAGTAGACATTCCAAGATATTTCGTAAGAGGCATGGTGAGTTTTTTCAAAGTTGTAATTTATTTTGGTCACAATTTTTGTAAAACGAAAACAAAACTTTTTTTTAAAAAAGTTGTAATTTTAACAAGTTATTTTTCATGCGATATCAGAGCAGCCAGCCATTGTACATGGTCATTTCCACAATAGTACAATGCCACTATAGTGACACTGCACTTGCTCTGGTGACAATATGTAAAAGAGAAAAAAATATATATACTATATATATATATATATATATTTGTCACCATGGTTGCTATTTGCAATCAGGAACATTGCTGCTGACAAGCGTCTGGTTTGGGAGGATGTAACGGGTAACACTTGGCCTGCTTGGCCACACATATACATATACAGTGCTCAGCATAAATGAGTAATCCCATTTTGAAAAGTAATATTTTAATCAATATCTCAATGAACAAAAGAACAATTTCCAAAATTTTGACAAAACTGAGTTTTATAGAACATTTGTTTAGTTCATTACATGAAAGTAAGGTTAATAATTTAACTTCGATTACAAAATCTTCAGTTTTACTCAAATTAGTTGATGCACAAATGAATACACCCCACAACAAAAACGACTACATCAAGTATCTTGAATGACCTCCATGATTTGTAAGGAAAGCACCAAGTCTTCTAGGCATGGAATGAACAAGTTGGCAACATATTGAAACATCTTTTTACATTCTTCCAGAATGACCTCTTTTAGAGCCTGGATGCTGGATGGAGAGTGATGCTCAACTTGTCCCTTCAGAATTCCCCATAAGTGTTTTACTGGGTTCAGATCAGGACACATACTTGGACACTGAATCACTTTCACCCTGTTCTTCTTCAGAAGTACAACAGTGGCCTTAGAGGTGTGTTTTGGAAAAGTGCACAAAAGACCAAGGGCACGGAGTGATGGTAGCATCTTCTTTTTTCAATACAGAGTTTTATTAGTCTTTTTCAGCATGTGCCCTGGCAAATTCTAGGCAGGCATTTTTGTGCATGGGCTTTAGGACAGGCTTTATTCATGGACAGCACCCATGTATGCCATTCTTTTGCAGTGTACGCCGTATTGTGTCATGGGAAACAGTCACCCCCAGTTTGGCTTTCTACTTCTTTAGCTAACTACATACAGTGAACTTGCATGGCAAATTTTCTTCAACCCTTCTCAGCAGAAGATGCTCTTGTTGAGGTGTCACTTTCCGTGGATGGATTGGATGTCTCTGTGAGATGGTTGCAGTTCCATCTTTGTTAAATGTTTCTATCACTTTTGCTATGGTATCCTTGCTGATAAGTAAAGCTTTGCTGATCTTGTAACCTTCACCTTTCTTGTGTAAAGAAATTATTTTCTTTCTCAGGCCTTGTGGCATTTCTCTTCCATGTGGTGCCATTGCTGACAGCATGAAATTGGAAGGGGTTTTCTTGTTCTCATTAAGCAACACCTTTTTATGATCAACTGTCTGCTGGATACCTGTTTAATGAATATTTATACTCACCTGTAGTTGAATTCTTGTTAATTAGGATTTTGTTGTCTAAAATTTAGGTTTGCTCCTAAGACTTTCATTGGAGTTTATTCATTTTTGCAACATGGTCTTGAATGAATTTGTTAGGAAAAAAACATTTTTGTGAGTGCAAATGAACAAATCTTGTTTGCAATCAATAGCCCGAATGTATGGGAGTATTTTGCAGCATAGTGGCCCATAGAAAATGTTGATTCTGAAAGGAAAGAAAAGTAAAGGTTTTCTGACAAAACTGTTGGGGTGTACTCATTTATGCTGAGCACTGTGTGTGTGTGTGTGTGTATATATATATATATATATATATATATATATATATATATATATATATATATATACACACACATATACACACACATATATACATACATACACACACACACACACACAGTTGCTGAGCAGGAAGTGGTTAAAGAAAAAATACATTGATTTGCATTTCTGAAAGCAGACCAAGAAGATGTCAGTTTGACTAAGGACACCAGCAAAAAACTGAAGGCATACTGGGAGTGAAATAGGTTTATACAGGGTTGCACTTACAGCTTTGCTTTGCCAGTGTCTAAGCACCTAAAAGGCAGCTGAGTAACCCATTGGCTGCAGGATTACCGTCCTGTTATGATTAACCACTTGCCTTCCAGAGAATTTACAACCCTTCCTGACCAGGCCATTTTTTGTGATACAGTGCTGCATTACTTTAACTGACAATTGCATGGCCATGCAACTCTGTACATAAATGAAATTTATGTGCTTTTTTTCCCAAAAATAGAGCTTTCTTTTGGTGGTATTTGATCACCTCTGCATTTATTTTTTTCGCTATAATAAAAAAAAACCTACAATTTTGAAAAAAAAAAAAAAAAAATTTTTGACTTTTTGCTATAAAACATATCCAATAAAATTTTTTTAAAAAATCCAATTTTGTCATAAATATAGGGCAAAATATATGTAAATTATACGTTTATGTGAAAGTTATAGCATCTACAAAGGGCAGTATATTTACCGGAATTATTTTTATTATTTTATACTAGTAATGACGGCAATCAGCCACTTATAGTGGGACTGCGGCAGGCATTCTGACACTGGGTGGGAACTAACTGCCAGTGACATCCCCAGTAACACTAATACAGTGATTAGTGTTAATGAAAAGCACTGACACTATACTAATGACACTGAAAAGGGTTAACATCTGGGGTGATCAAAGGGTTAGCTGTGTGTGTTTCACATTGTGTGCTGTCTTACAACAGAGACATGCTGCTTTGTATTTCTCTACTGTGTAGAGAAATACAAAGCAGCATGTCCTTGCTGACAGGATAGAGACCTGTGTTTACACACAGGTCTCTCCCGTCAGCTTTCCCCGATGATCACAGAGTGCCGGCAGGGAATCGCCGTCCGGGACCCTGTGATTGACATCTCTAGCCGCCAATGGCGGCATGGGTAGGGCGGTGCACGTGCCCCCTACCCGGAAATGCAAATCACGTATATATGCGTGATTGTGCGCAGCCCTACCGCCCTGTCGCAGTACTTCTACTATAGGGCAGCGGGCAAGCAGTTAAGAAATAAAAAGTGTTCTGGTCTTTGGGGGCGAATACTAATGCGAGACCTGAACTGGTTATGATAGGCACAGACACAATGTTAGCTCTGTCTATATTTTGTGTAGAGGAAGGCATACAATCATGGATTCTTTGTTTAACCACTTGCCTACCAGGCACTTATACCCCCTTATTTACCAGGCCAATTTTCAGCTTTCAGCGCTGCCGCACTTTGATTGACAATTGCGCGGTCATGCAACATTGTACCCATATGAAATTTTGATAATTTTTTTCTCACAAATAGAGCTTTCTTTTGGTGGTATTTAATCGCCGCTGGGCGCTTTACTTTTTGCGCTATAAATAAAAAAAGTGCAAAAAATTTAAAAAAAAAAAAAAAGTTTCTTTGTTTCTATTATAACATTTTTCAAACAGGTATTTTTTCTCCTTCACTGATGTACGTTGATGAGGCAGCACTGATGGGCACTGATAGGCAGCACTAAAGGGCACTGATAGGCAGTACTAATGAGGTGGCACGGATAGGCGGCACTGATAGACAGCACTAATGAGGTGTCATGGATAGGCGGCACTAATATGCAGCACTGATAAGCGGCATTGATAGGTGACACTGATGATGGGTACTGATAGACGGCACTGACTGGCACAACCCCTGGGCACTGACTGGTGGCAATGACTGGCAGCATTGCTGGGCTGCACTGGTGGGTGGCACTGGTGGGCAGCACTGGTGGGTGGGCACAGGTGGGTGGCACTGGTGGGCACAGGTGAGGGGGGGCAGAGGTGGGTGGCACTGCTGAGCACAGGTAGGTGGCACTTCTGGGCACAGGTGTGTGACACTGCAGAGTGGCACAGGTGGGTGCACTGCTGGGCACAGGTGGGTGCACTGCTGGGCACAGGTGGGCGGAGCTAGTGGGCGCACTGCTGGGCACAGGTGGGCGGAACTTGCGGGTGGCACTGCTGGGCACCGATCATCAGGGCACTGATCATCAGTGCCCTGATGATCGGTGCCGATCCCCGCTCTGACAACTGCCGGTTCTCGGCAGTACTTTCCTCACGATCTGACAGCGTGAGGAAAGTGCAGCCGAGAACCGGCACTTGCATTTCCCTCTGATCAGCGTGTCATTGGACACTGCTGATCACGTGGTAAAAGGCCGCTGTGATCGGCCTTTTACCACATCACGTGATCAGCTGTGTCCGTAGGACACAGCGATCACGGAGATCGCCTGGTGCGCGCCCCCTGGGGCGCGCAGGAGAGCGCGTTCTGGGAGGCCGTCATATGACGTCCACTCAGAACTGGCCGGCCGCAGTTTAGCCGTCATTCGGCTATCTGCGGTCGGCAACTAGTTAAATGATTCTTTGTTTTGATGTTTATGTGTGTCCGTGAGACTCATTTGTGTCACAGTTTAACCACTTGCCCTCCAGAGGATTTACCCCCCTTCCTGACAAGCCATGTTTTGCGTTATAGCACTGCGTTACTTTAACTGACAATTGCGTGGTCATGCAACGCTGCATCCAAATTAAATTTACGTCCTTTTTTTCCCCACAAATAGATGGGTAAATTCGGTGGTATTTGATCACTTGTACGTTTTTTATTTTGTGCGCTATAAAAAAGTTATATTTTTGACTTTTTTTTTTTTAAACATGTCCAGTAAAAAAATTTTAAAAATCAAATTTCGTCATAAATTTAGGCCAAAATGTATTCTGCTACATGTCTTTGCTAAAAACAAAATCCCAATACGTGTAAATGAATTGGTTTACGTGAAAGTTATAGCATCTACAAATGGTGGTGTATATACTGGGATGTTTTTTCTACTAGTAATGGCGGTGATCAGCGACTTAAAGCGGCACTGCGGCGGGCATTCTGACACTGGGGGGAACTGACTTGGTGTCCCTGACATTCCCAGTGACACTGATACAGTGCTAATAAAAAGCACTGTCACTGTACTAACGGCACTGGGCAAGAAGGGGTTAACATCTGGGGTGATCAAAGGGTTAACTGTGGGCTGTTTTACTGTAAGCTGTGTGTGTGCTTTCAACTGTAAGCACACTGCAGTGTGCAGGAGCTGAGAGGGGTGAGAACTGTATTGTTTACATACAGTTCTCTCCCCTCGTCGGTAATGCTTGGCGACAACCGGGTGCTGGCGAATAATCACCGGCTGGGACCCGGTGATTGATAGCCGAGGCCGCGAATAGCGGCATGAGTAGGACACGCACCCCCTACCCAGAAATGCAAAATCACGTATATATACGTCATTTTGTGCACCCCTGCCACCCTGTAGCAGTATTACTGCTATAGGATGGCGGGAAAGTGGTTAACTATGCTTCTTAAGCCACGCCCAACATACATTGCAATGTAGCCAGGCCTACTTTTCACCACAGCACCCTTAAGGGTCTATTTTTAAAAAATTCACTGTGCAAATGCCTCAAAATTCGCACAGCCCTAATGTGGTATTTTCCAGATTATGGTATTTCAGTAATATAACGCATTATGGCCACTAGATGGAGCTGACCAAGTAAGTCAAAACTTCTCTTATCTTCACCACTTGCCAACCGCGCTATAGCCGAATGACGGCTACAGCGCGGTTGTCCAGTTCTGGGAGGTTGTCATGACGTCCTCCCAGAACGTGCCCTTCCGGGCGCCCTGCAATCTCCATGATCGCTGATCACGTGATGTGGTAAAAGGCCAATCACAGCGGCCTTTTACCACGTGATCAGCCGTGTCCAATGACACAGCAGATCACTGGTAAATGCAGTTGCTGGTTAATGGCTGCACTGTTCTGACGATAACTGACGATAACCGGGAATTGTCAGATGACGGGTCAACACCGACTGATGATCAGTGCCCTGATGAGCAGTGCCGCCCACCTGTGCCCATTATTGTCCATCAGTGCCACCCACCTGTGCCCATCTAGGCCTAGTAGTGCCACCCTCCTGTGCCCATCTGTGCCACCTACCAGTGCACCCCATCAGTGCCGCTAGTCAGTGCCACCCATCAGTGCCGCCTATCAGTGCTGCCTCATCAACGCACATCAGTGAAGGAGAAAAATTTCCTGTTTGCAAAATTTTATAATAGAAACAAAGAAACTGTTTTTTTTTTCACATTTTTTGCTTTTTTTTGTTTATAGCGCAAAAAAAATTAAACATCCAGTGGTGATTAAATACCACCAAAAGAAAGCTCTATTTGTGTGAAAAAAATGATAAAAATCTCATATGGGTATACAGTAATGTTGCATGACTGCACAATTGTCATTCAAAGTGTGACAGTGCTGAAAGCTGAAAATTGGCTTGGGCATGAACGGGTTATAAGTACCCGGTAGGCTAGTGGTTAATTGTATAGTACATGACTTGTATTCTTAGACCATGAGATGGATTGGATAAACTCTCTTGTGGACAACAACATAGCAAACAGAACTGCCAACAAGCTCACAAGAAAACAAGCTTTAAAGAACATTCAGATAACAGCTTACAGCACCTTGTGGCAAAAGCTTGCATCAACCAAGGCCTAAACATCTACCAGGTAGTACTTCAAAAATGTGTGAACAGAGAATTGGTGGTGGCCTTGCAAATCTGGAAGCAGAATCTTAATGCTGAAAAGCCCCAAAAATACAGCCCTGATGGAATGGGCTCTGAAACTTTCCCTAACGATGTATGCCCTGAAAAAAAGTTGCCTGAGCCACCTTGCAATGGTGGGGCTTTTCACAGGATTCAGGGTGCCCTATATGATAGTCCACAGGCAGGAAAAAGAGGGACTCAGTCTTGTGACTAGACGCTGCTGCTTTCAGGTAGATCCTTACAGCCCTAACCCTAATGTAACCAATGTAGGGCAATGTCGTTGTTTTGGGGCAAGAAAAAGTCAATGAAGAACAATGTCTTTATTACGGTAGAAAGAAGAGACTACCTTGCATAGGAAAGAACGTTTTGAGCTCAAAACCAATTTTACCTTGTGTAAAACTAGAAAGGGCTTTTTACAGGAAACAGCTGCCAACTAAGAAACATGCCTAAGAGATGTAATGGCTGAAGGCCTATAAATTAGGTCTTACAACAGAATATCTTTAATTGGTTCAAAGGAAGCTCTCTGAAGTACAGAGAGCACCAGGTTGAGATTCCTAAGGTGATACAGGAGGTCAAACCGGGGCATTTATACGAGCTACTCTTTGAAGAAAAGTGTTTGGTGAGGCAAGGGTTTTCTGGAATAAAATGGATAAAGCAAAACCCGTCCATTGAGTGTACTCAGGGCTAGACAGGAGAAAGGCCAAATATGAGTAATATACAGTATTCCCTAGGACTCAGCATCCTGTCCCCACACCAGACCTTCCATGTGTGATAGTAAATCTTATAAAAGTTGGATTTTCTTCCTCTCAGTAAGGTGGGAATAACAGAGTTAGGAACACCACTGCACTTGGGTTTCAACAATCATTCTTTTAAAGCCATGACTGGGATGCAGGATGGAATAGGGGACTTTGAATCGGTAGGTCTTGGGGTTCCCTGGTTTTGAAAAATGTGTTCAGCTTTTTGTAAACCTGGAGTTTAGGTTGTCCACATTACGTTTTCCTCAATTTTGACCAAGATTGTGAAAAAACTGATGGCTGTCCAGGACGTAGATAGTACGTTTTTACTCCTGTGGTGACCAGGTCCCCTTGACAGTCAGGAAACTGCAAATTAAGCCTGTATGGCTGACATCTTTTGTCACAACTTTCCACAGTAAACTGACCTCAATGCACTGTTTCATTGGGCAACTATGTGGTAAATTAGGTTTAATGTTGATAAATGTAAGGTTATGCACTTGGGGGCTAAGAATATGCATGCATCATACATACTGGGGGGGGGGGGGTACAACTGGGGGAATCAATGGTGGAGAAGGATCTGGGAGTTCTGGTAGATCACAAGCTTAATAATGGCTTGCAATGCCAAGCTGCGGTTTCCAAAGCGAGCAAAATCCTCTCTTGTATTAAAAGAGGCTCTCTTGTATTAATAGACTCCAGAGAGAAAGAGATCATATTACCCCTATATCATTAGTAAGACCTCATCTAGAATATGCAGTTCAATTTTGGGCACCAATTCATAAAAAGAACATTGGGGAACTGGAGAAAGTACAGAGAAGGGCAAATAAAATGATAAGAGGCATGGAGGAGCTCAGCTATGAGGAAAGATTAGAGGAACTGAATTTATTCTCTCTTGAGAAGAGGAGATTAAGGGGGGATATGATCAACATGTATAAATACATCAGTGGTTCATATAGTGAACTCGGTGTAGAGCTATTCACCCTGAGGTCATCACAGAGGACAAGGGGGCACTCTTTACGTCTGGAGGAAAAGAAATTTAATCTCCAAACATGGAAAGGTTTCTTCACAGTGAGAGCTGTGAAAATGTGGAATAGACTCCCTCAAGAGTTGGTTCTGGCCAGCTCAGTGGATTGCTTTAAAAAAAGGCCTGGATTCTTTCTTAGATACACAGAATATAACTGGATACTAACATTTATAGGTAAAGTTGATCCAGGGAATGTCCGATTGCCTCTCGGGGGATCAGGAAGGAATTTTTTTCCCTGCAGGAGCAAATTGGATCATGCTTTGCTGGGGTTTTTTTGCCATCCTCTGGATCAACTGTGGGTATAGGATTAGAACTTTTTTTTTTTTTTTTTTCTTTAATGGTTAAACTGGATGGACCTTTGTCTTTTTTCAGCCAGACTAACTATGTAACTGAAGGAAAGACTTTCCCAATTCTAGGGCAGGATTGGAGATTTACCCATTTCAGGGAAAGCTTTTTCTGGCAGGACAGAAGCATTGAACAATGCAAGAACTGGAGTTGCTTAAAGCAAGTTCCATGTTGTGAGTATGTTGGATTGGTTTGTAGTGACAGTGGGCAAATGAAAATGCCTTAAAAGGAGGCTACCATCAAGCACAGAATCCTTCTGCAAAAACTAAATGATGGGAGTCATTTTGATCTGATGTTCTTGGGGGGAGGGGCTGTATTATATTAGGGAGGAAGCCTTCTGGCTTGGGCTGGGTCCAAGATTTAAACTCAGATACTTCAGATGGTGAGGGCTGGAGAGTGGACTATGGAAAGCTGATTATCCAGCCAACGGTTTAACCTTTTTACTGCCACCGACATATGTGGTACGTTGTTTGCTCCTTGGGGGTTTCACACACTCCCGGTGGCTGCAGCTGACGGGAGTATGTGTAAATCTGAATGCTGACTGTCGGATGTGCTGCTGGATCACTTCCACACATCACAATAACTTTTGGTCCCTCTTGCACGCATTTCAACATGTTTCCCGGGCTCTGGACTCTCCACCACCAGGTGAGAGGAGGAAGATCAGTGAACATTTTTACACTGTGTTTATTGAAATGCCAGGCTTTACCACCAGAACAGTCCATGTCTTTTTAAAATCCTTTTTCATAGGACAAATCTCAGCAAAAAGCTTAGGAGCAGTGTTTCTCTTTTCAGTATTGAGCCAGTCCTCATAAAGTGCACAGTTAATCTGTGCATGTATTGGAAAAATCTTTCTGAACGTAACCAGTTTTTAGTGCTCCTAGGGGCATGTTTAGGCTGTGTAAAGTCATGTGCTGTTTGGCAAAGACAAGTGAGCACCAAGTCAATTAGTATGTTTACAATAGGGAGCATTTGTTGTGAAGTCACAGCTTTTACCTTATAAAATGCAGAGGAGGGAAAATCCTCTGAAGGCGCTGATATAGAATCAGGGTCCTAAATGCCTTCCTCCATAATATCCCCAAGGAAAGGGGGTTGCACTTTTGAATCCTGAACTAAATCCCAGGGAATATAAGATATGTAGCTTTTCTGGCCTCTGGAAACCAAAGGTTCTAGAAGTGCAAAGAGTTTTCTGAAGAATTCAGATGTAGTGGCAGACAAACCTGCATTTATCAGGCATGTTGTGTGTCTGAGAGAGAGCCAGAGTTAGTTAAAGGGAGTGGTGTCATAATAGAATTGCTCTGTGACGATGGAAGTGCTCTTACCTTCAGCAGTAGTTAGTGTTTCCTGTAGGCTGTCTGCAGAAAGCATGCTATTTAGCCCTTTTGGCCCATCTTCTTTGCATCTGTGATCCACCTAAATACACTTTAATAAATTGTGCCAATTTCAACCTAAATTAGTGTTGCAAGTGTTCAAATTATACAAGCATGAAAAACACAAAACCATATGTAAAAAAAATATAAAGTGAATAAAACAAAGATCGTGTGAAAAAGTCCAATCCAAATGTTACCAAGTGTAAATATATGGAAAGTTCCTTCCTTTCTAGTATCCTAAAGTGCCATCGCCCAACCAAAGTAATGGGATACACACTTACCAGCTCCCAATGACATCTTACATTAAGAGTGCTCAAAAAGCACTTTTATAATATACTTTGGTATCAAAGGTACTCTTACATCAGCCTCAATGATAAACAGGGACACCGCCAATATGGTATAAATGATCCTAACAGTGTGATATCATGCAAAGCAAAAAGAGGAAGAGAGCCTCTCCATAGTATAAAACCTTCTTCAAGATAATTTTATTTGATTAAAATATACTCACATATAATAAAATAGCATGTGCATGTATATAGAAAGACAAAAGCCAGCATCAACATCAGCTTTCTCAAACGTGATGATGTCAGTGCGTGGCTCCACCTGACACATTTCATCATCAAAGGGCGGGCGTCCTGCCATTTTCTTCTTAAATCTGTAATCCACCATTGTTAAATGAGGGGGTTCACTATGGGGTACTTATGGTTATTGAGTGTGTCATGGATGGGGATGTGCATGTCCAAATTTAGGAGCCACTATATGCAGGTGCTGACCGTGTTCCTCTGCCTGTGTCTCTGTAGTAGATGGCAGCAGGAGTGCAGCATTGTACTGTGTGCATTCTTTGTGAAAAAGGTAGGTGGGAATGTATCTTGTATAAACCGTGATGCAGTTACCTCATCCTCCTGAGACTATTTCTTCAAAGGAGGCAAAAAACTGCCAAGTTTAATTGCTCATGCTGAAAAACAGAGACAAAATAGCAGGGGTTGGCACAATAAAGTAAAAACACCCAAATTCTCTGCCTTTAAAACCGTATAACATTGTACAAACTGCATATTGAAAGCCAGGACCCATTGTATATAAGTCAGGGAAATCTGTCTTACCTTAGAGATCCAGGCTTGACCCATCATGGTGGGCATGCCCCCAGGGTGTTTTCTGGGTCTTGGAATCACAGAAATGGATCACAGCCTTGGTCCTCTATAGCACCATGTGGTTAACTGCACACACTGCACATGTAAAAGTGAGCACCTAATGCAGGATCCAGTGCCTGGAGTAAACATTACAGGCTGGTGCCACACACTGGGGTCTGGGTACAGTCATCATGGTACACACACTGAAGGTAGCCAATCTGGAAACCGCTGGATAGACCAGGGAAATAAGCAGATTCTCAAGAGAAAATAAATTGATGGTTAGAAAAAGAATTCTCCAGAGAACAGTTCCACGACCTAAGACGACTAACAAAAGTCAGAATTTTTTTTGCAATGACTTGAATGTAGCTGCATATAACCCATGGTCTTAGAATACAAGTCCACTGTCCTGTACTTTGCAATAAAGATATAGGGTTTTTTCAAGGCAATTCGAGAATGTAGGTCCAAGTGAAATGTGGCACTTAGAGTGCACCTGCTCACCGGATACTTAATGAAATTCATATGGTGCCTACTGCCTTAAGGAGACCTAGGACTCTTTCTGTCACAGGGTTTGCAAGGTTCTTGTAATAGGACTTTCAGACGTTTTCATAGGACTTTCAGATGGTAAAGTCTGAAAAACATGGAATTGTGATCTTTCTATACTACAATGATCTGGCAGTAGGGTTTTTGAGGAAAGTGTTTGACTCTATAAGCAGTGCTTATTCCATCAGAGACCCCGGCACTGGGTCACTGACACTTTGTCAGTCCCCTGCAATTAATTACCCAGTCTTTTCATCAAATCCTAATGGTGTAGAACTCATTAGTTGGCCAAAAACTCTGGAATGTGAGGCACCTTGCTAGATTTCAGAGAGAAGGCAGTCACTTGTTCATTTTCCTTTAAAAGAAAAGCTCTAGAGGACCTAAAGTACCTTATTTGAGCAGCAACATTATATACCCATGTTTATGCAGCTGGTCATTACTTTTCACCTTTGTAGTCACAACTGATAATGGAGTTTCTATGACTTTATACGGAGTCAGAATCAGGTTTCATTGTCTCCTTGCTCTCAATGTATTTTCCCTTCTTGCTGATCTATTCTTTCTGCACTCTTGACTTGGTTGTATGTCTCCTGTCTTTGTGGTTTTATTACCTTTTCCTATTGTGCTGTCCTTGTTTCACTTTGTGCACTTCATATTCTATCTCTAGCATAACATTAGCCTGAGGAAACTGGGAAGCATTACAGCTCCTCAAATGTGAGGCTTTGTCTACCACCTTACAGTGTTCCTTTTATAATAGAGGGAAGGGCAACTGTGGGGAGGGGGGTTGGTGTCCAACCTGATCAATAAAGTATAGCATTGTAGTAAACTATAATATTGCAGTTTAGGTGTTAACTAGGAAGATAGGGTATTCTTGAAACTATATTAAATCTAGCCAATAAACCATGTCTTTCATTATTGTTCCTCTTGTTTCATGGTAAGTTCTTGCATGATTTTGATTTAAAGTGTTACTAAACCCACATTATAAATAAACTATCAATAAATGCTCTATTACATGCTATTTGCACTCACTCAGTCACTATAAAATTTGTTTTCGGTATTCTGCAAAAAGACCTAGTTGATCCTGTTGCTCTCTATCTCCACCTACTGTTCATGCCCCTAATCCTGCTAGGGATTTTGCAGCTGTAGTGGCAACTCTGCACATGCTCAGTATTCAGGGAGTTTCTATGCCGAGCATTTCCGCCTTATCACTTATGAGCTGCCCATGTGACTAACCTTATCACTTATGAGCTGTCCATGTGACTATAGAGTCACACAGTACCACTGTGTGTGTATACACAGTGGTAAATGAAAGCCCACTCTCTCCCTCCTCCTCCATGCCCACTAACCAGCTAAATATAATGGAGGTGAGATATTACATGTAGATTAATGGTGGAATTATCTCCCTCTTATTCTAAAACACAGGCTGGAGAGGCATGACACAGATTGTTACTGATAGAAATCAGCCCACACCATGTTATTTCCACAAAATAATAAAGATTTAATTTCAAATATATATTTGTATCACAATTTAAAACAGTTTACTGATATTACCTATTTTACTCTGCATTCCAAATGCTGCTTTTTTTTTTTTTGAACATGTTACCATGTTTCCCTGCAGACTGGCTGGGAAAGAGCTGGGTCATGTGACAACTGTATATCGATGAGGTAAAATGTACTTAGTTTTTTTATTAAAATAACTACAGTGCCATAATCCATATACAGAAAGAGAAGGGATAATGTAAATTAAACAGTGTGTGTTTAATATCTCTTTATTTAAAAAAACTAAACTCATGGACATAAATTTATTAACTTTCAAAAAATTTATAGTATTGCAGCTTACCAGTCTTTTTATTTGGAGGCTGCATTTGTTCTCTTTTTTTTACACTCTTTTTCACCTGGTGATAATGCCATACTTCTTCTCTAAGGCCTAGTTCACACTGGGTTTGAAAGCAGGCATTTGAGGGGCATTTTCACGCTCCTCCAATGCCTATGGAAATGATACTATGGGCAGCACACAGTTCTGTTCACATTGTCAAAACATGAAGAGTTAGCGTCGCTTCAAAATTAAAGCCTCATGTCGAGTCAGGAGGAGTTGAATCATTTCAACGCCACCCATTTAAGTCTATGGTGACGCTCCTCAAAAGCCCTGGCAGGCGTTTGCAGTGCAGTTGCAGCGCGTTATTACCATTAGAGTTATTATAGGCATTTGTGGTGCAGTTTTAACGCTTGTAAAACGCTTCTAAAACACCTCAAAACCATGCATAGGGCATTTGGGGAACATTTTTAATGCTTGTAAAATGCCCATACTAACACTCATTACCACCTGTCTAATGCCCATGCTATTGCTATAGGGGCATTTTTGAAGAGTTAGAAGTTTAGTCAAGTGTGAACAAGCCCTTAGGGTGATAACTGTGCTGAGCAATGCTCTCACCCTAAGAACAGGGATGTGTTAGAACCCATTTGCAGAAGTGTGCTGGAGATTGATACTTTATGGTTGAAAAAAGTTGTGTTCCTTTTGTTGAGTGGTTGATTTGTTTTCCAAATCTCTTTCCTATTCACTTGAATAGACAGGTCAGTAGTCATCTGAGGGGGTGTTAAGGAAGGAGTATGACACAGATAGACTGTGTCTCACTGAGCCCTTCTTCAAACACCCCTTTAAGGGGAAAGACTGAGTGGCAGGAGTGCTACCCTTTAAAGTGTTGTATAATAGTACTGTATACTGTAATAGTACAGTGTAAGTGTTGTGTAAAGTGGTACTGTATATTCGCACGAGCCTACAGAGTGGTAGGGGGGTTTTCATCCTTTGTATATCTTGGATGGCACTGCAACCATTCAGTGATATGATATTTTTATTTCTGCTTAATGATACCTTCAGAGGAATAGGCAAAACTAACTTTACTAAACGGTATGAACATAGGCACTTTAAACCACTCTATTATCCACACAAATAAGACTGTCAAATTGCTTTAAAATCCACAAGATATTTTTAGCTCTCATTACTGTAATTACAGCAACACTGAATCCAAATATGGATACCTATTTGTCTATCTGATGTGCTAAAGTTGACATTTAATTTAATTTATTCAGCTTTAATTCAAGTTCATCATTTGTTGTGCTTACATGGAATTGTTTGGGTTGTATTTATAACTGTGTTACCATACACCAGAGCACCAGGTTAAGTTTTATAATAAATTTGAACATGATGGACATTTACCAGCCTCTTCTCAGTAGCAGCAAGCAATATTTGGTTCATGCAGAATGAAAGCAATGATACACAATCATATTTATGCCTAAATACACAGCCTTTGGATAAAAATAAATGGGCGCTCTGTTTCACTAGCGATTGACACTACTTTCCCTAAGAGCAATCTAAGAGCACCTGGTCTTTAAAAAGTATCCTGGGCAAATATATTTTGCATTCAAAACAAAGCACCAAATCTAGAGGCAGAGAAACGTCTGTAATGCAGGAAATGATTAGGGAGAGTCAGACTACTAGAAGGCTTGTGGACTTTCAGTAATAGGTAAGACTGGATTCATGTAGACAATGTATCCAGTACAACAATTAGGTACAAAGGTGGCATTCTACCAATTTCCATCTACCCCCAGCCAGGGGAAACAAACACTGATGCCATACTGTACCGCCCCCCAAACCACTCCTGTTTGCTAAGCAATTTCTGTTGATGAAATGAATTAGCCATATTAGTTCAGGTGCTTAGCAGAAAAAAAATAAACTTGACATCTAGTGACCTCTGCAGAGGGGACCAGATCAGCTTTGTTCAGCTCTATGATATAGTAACCCAGGAGCAATGACCTTATTTCACTTCTGGTTTACCCGGAGGTAGACACTGCCGTTTTTAAAAATGAAAAGCATTTGACCAAACTGATCTTGGTGTGATCAAATGCTTTAAAGGGCAGAGGAGGGATGTGGGGTCTTTTGGACTCCAGATTTCTCCATAAAGAGTACCTGTCAGATAACTATAAAAGTGCTAAAAAAAAAAAATTTAAACCGATCCCAGGACTCCTCCCCAGCTTGACAAGTTGGCATCCATCATGACCACACTCCAGCAAATGGGAAGGAAGGACTTTCTGTTACATCAGAAAAGCACGTCCCTGATAGTAAATTGTAGAAAAATGGGAATGTGCAAGTAGTCGCCACTGATATCTATAGAAGCCAGAAAATACCCCTGTGAAGGAAGCCAACCCCAGAGCGAATGGATTCTATTGTAAACCTGCCTTCAGGTCCTTGAGGCCCAAGATTGGGTGAATCCCATCTGTCTTAAGGAACAGTGAACAAACTGCAGTGAAAAACCCTAAACTAACTTGGGCACCGGAACAATCACTCCTTGAAGCATCAGATCCTGCACAGCCCCACAGATGTGCTGGCGAGAGACACAGATTGTAAGGAAATAACCTATCTGGTGGGAAGGAATGAAATTCTATTTTGTAAACTGAAAGATCAGCAGACCAACAGGTAATCCTAGCACTTGTCTAAGTGCTACCACCTGGGTATAGTAGGGCTGCATCTAGGGGTGGATCACATACGTATTTATGCCCTGGACCAACCGGTCTGTCAGCCCCACATACTGTACACCTAGGATATGTGTCCAGTATGCAGACCACAAAGCAGAATCCTGGTTCATGCAGAAGGCGCCCAAAACACCAGGCCACAGCCAACACAAACCATACCCCCAGCATCATGGCTACTAGTGTAACCTAAAGAAGGACATCCACCACAGACAAAGAGGGCCACCCCAAGGGGTAACACACCACAAGGTGCAGTGGAACCACAAAAGTCACCTTCAGGCATTTCCAGGCCATCTACATAATTCAACACAAAATGCAGGGTAAGGATAAAAACCTCAACAAAACCCGCCAGCCTGTTGGCACCAGAGAGGATGGCCATCAGGTTTGGTAGCCCCAGGAGCATTCTCAAGGTGTCAAAAACACTTGTACAGAGGTAACAATGAAGCCACCCACCTGCATTTGCAAAGTAAGGGTGGTAGAAAAAGGTGCAGGGCCATGGCTTGCCCCAGAAGGGGAAATAATAGCTAAAAAGGTGAATGGCCCAATAGCTGGGGAGGCAGCAGGGATCAGGACCATACCAGAGGTAGGTTGACCCAATCTTCCAGCATTCCAGGTTTTTTTTTTTGTAAACCATAAGGGAAAAACTGGCAACAGCAGCGCAGCTGGGTTTTGGTGGGGGGCAAACAGAATCCAGCAGCCAGGCAGTAGTACCTATTCTATCCACCCCTCCAAAGGAAATGGAGCACCCACGGCCAGAGGGAGAAACCTCAGGAACAGAGCTGGCCAATGCCACAGACTACGGAACCAGCTGAAGTGACACCACTCCAACAGGCTGCAGCCTACAGTGCAAAACAGGCTGAATACTGGAAGAGCCAGGCACAGGCCACAAAGAGGAGGGGGGCAAGGCAAACTCACTGGATCCATCCGCCAGCGACAGCCAGTAGCCCCCACATCCTGCCAGCCTGTAAACAAACAGGCTGCTTCCCAGGTATAATGTTTTCCAAAAGGCACATTCGGGTCCCCTATGCACACAGCTCCTGCCCATAAAACAGGGGCACCAGTGCTGTCCACAATTAAAATGGCTACCGAAGGCCTGCTGACTGACCCAGAACCCAGATCCAGCATGGCTGTTGCCCTTTAGGAGACCATGTGGTAGCAAGCCCCGGGAGACACGGCAAATGCGCTGGCCCTGCTACCCGGAAGGGAAGCCGCCAGAGCTCAGAGCCACAGCAGGGAATCCCAAAACATAAAAAAACACCCAAAACATAAAAAAAGCCATAAGGACTTGACACAGCACCCCCGAACGGCTCAGGGACCTCCGTAAAAATGGCGGGACTCCCGAGGGCCAGGAGTCACCTGCTTAATAGGGGACACTACCGTAAGTCCCATTTGGGGAGTACACAGACACTCATACACTCAGGGGGGCATGATGTACCCATTTTTTCACCACTCCAGTCAGCCAGGGAAGAAGAGGGGAGAGGACAGGCCACTATTGTACTTACCAACCATTCCAGGGGGGTATCAACTCCTGACAGACCACCGCCACAGCTGGGGAGCTGTCGGCCCTGGGAGACACTGTGACAGAGCAAGGTAGGCACTCGGTCATATGCATCTCCAGTTAGGAACATTCACAGGCCACTCTAGGAGCAACCAACCCCACACCTTGGAAGGGAGGGGGCAATTAATTACCAGTACAAGATGATCCACCCACCAGAATATGTGGGTAAGGTTCCAGAAACAGATGTTCTTCTCCACTGAAGTGGGGGGCTGTTGGCCTGGGTAATACTATGACACTAGACTAGACAAGACTATAGGCACTCAGTCATATGTGTCTTTGCGAGAGGCTTAACGCACTGGCCACCCCGTTCCAGGATGAGGCATGTCGCCGCCAACCGAGTGTGGAGTTAGCAGTCTGCAAGTGCTCGCTGGTTAGACTGGGGTGAACACTGGATCTAGATTATTCAGCCCGTTGTCCAGCCTGACTGTTGATAGAAGATCTCCACAGAAAAAGTAAAATTCCAGGAAAAATAAAAGGAAGAAAGAAAAGTGATGGGACCACAAGTCCCAGCAAAAAAGTCATGTCCAAACTCTTGAAGACACTAGGCAGAAATTACTGCAGGACTATAGCAGGGTTTTATGTCCTACTCCTGTAGGTGGGACTACACAGCGTTCCAAATTATTATGCAAATTCTATTTAAGTGTCACAAAGATGAAATATTTTGTTTTTCAGTTTAACTCATGGATGGCATTGTGTGTCAGGGCTCTTTTGATCACTGAAAACAATCTCGGAGACCTGTGATAATTAGATTGGCCGGTGAGCCCAATATAAGGAAAAACTACTAAAGGACGGTGTTCCACATTATTAAGCAGAGCACCATTTTCAAGAAACATGGGGAAGAAAAAGGATCTCTCTGCTGCCGAAAAGAGTGAAATAGTTCAATGCCTTGGACTAGGTATGAAAACATTAGATATTTCACGAAAACCTAAGCATGATCATCGCACTATTAAGAGATTTGTGGCTGATTCAGAGCACAGATGGGTTTGTGCAGATAAAGGCACATTGAGGAAGATTTCTGCCAGATCCATGCATCGGATCAAGAGAACAGCTGCTAAATTACCATTACATAGCAGCAAACAGATATTTGAAGTTGCTGGTGCCTCTGGAGTCCAACGGACATCAAGGTGTAGAGTCCTCCAGAGTCTTGCAACTGTGCATAAACCTTCTATTCGGCCACCACTAACCAATGCTCACAAGCAGAAATGGCTGCATTGGGCAGAAAAATACATGAAGACTAATTTTCAAACAGTCCTGTTCACTGATGAGTGCCGTGCAACTCTGGATGGTCCAGATGGCTAGAGTAGTGGATGGTTGGTGGACGGCCACCCTGTTCCTACAAGGCTGCGACGTCAGCAAGGTGGTGGTGGAGTCATGTTTTGGGCCGGAATCATGGGAACAGAGCGGGTCGGCCCCTTTAGAGCCCCCAAAGGTGTAAAGATGACCTCTGCAAAGTATGTGAAGTTTATGACTGACCACTTTCTTCCCTGGTACAGAAGGAAGAACTATGCTTTCCGTAATAAAATCATCTTCATGCATGACAATGCACCATCTCATGCTGCAAAGAATACCTCTGCATCAATGGCTGTTATGGGGATAAAAGGAGAGAAAGTCATGGTGTGGCCTCCATCCTCCCCTGACCTCAATCCTATTGAGAACCTTTGGAGCATGCTCAAGCAAAAGATCTATGAGGGTGGGAGGAAGTTTACATCCAAACAGCAGCTCTGGGAGGCTATTCTGACACCTTGCAAACAAATTCAAGCAGAAACTGTCCAAAAATTCACAAGTTCAATGGATGCAAGACTTGTGAAGCTGCTATCAAATAAGGGGTCCTATGTTACAATGTAACGTGACCTGTTAAAATGTTTAAAAAGTTAAAATGTTGTTAAAAGTTTGATGGAAATAGCTTTTGATTTCAGTAAATATGCTGCAAACACAACAAATGACAATTTTCAGTTCTTTACAATCTATAAAGTGTTTTGAAACTTACTGTGCGTAATAATTTGGAACACACGTATTGAGATTTTTTTTAACATGTAGCAGAATACATTTTGGCAGACATTTATGACGAAATTTGATTTTTAAATGTTTTTACTGGACAGGTTTTATAGCAAGTCCAACATATTGTTTTTTTTCCTCAAAATTTTCGGTCTTTTTTTTATAGTGCAAAAAATACAAAAATGCACAGGCGATCAAATACCACCAAAATAAAGCCAAATTCGTAGGGAAAAAGGATGTAAATCTTATTTTGGTGCAATGTTGCATGACCGCGCAATTGTCAGTTAAAGTAACACAGCGCCGTAACACAAACCGCTTATGTAACCGCTTCCTGACCGCCCTATAGCATAAATACTGCTACAGGGCGGCACAGGTGCACAAAATCACACACATATATATATATATATATATATGTGACTCGCACTCCCGTGGTTTTCACTCCCCTCCCAGATGGTGTCAGATTGCCCGTCAGTACACATTTAACCCCTTGATTGCCAGGAAGACGCTCATACACAATAAACCTCCATTGATAGTATAGTGTCTGAACGGATCAATATCTTTGATCAGATCAGCACTATACCAGCGTTCACATTAGTATAGCGTCCCCAAAAACGAAGCGTTGGCGGGATCAGCCCAGCACCTGCCAGCACCTGCGTTTAGCCCCTACGCTTAACCCCCCCTTCTCCCCCAGCAAGTACAGTGTCAGTAGGTCACTGTCACTTGATAGATTGCACACAAAACCGCAGTGTTGGCAGAATAAGGTCTGATCTCTGTTAGCACTTGCCAGTATATTTGTATGACTCTCATATGCAGCAGAGTGCCAGTACTAGTGCCGTGCTACCTTTTGGTGAACTGGCGAGCACCAGTGGCCTAGTACATCCTGGTCTTTCACATACTTCTTAGATTGTAAGCTCCCGGGATCAGGCCCTCCTAAACCTCAAGTATTGAATTGTATTGTTGCTGTATTGTCTCCCGTTATATGGTAAAGTGCTGAGTAAGCTGTTGGCACTATATAAATCCTGAATAATAATAAAAATACCAGCACTGCAGTATGACTTGGTGATGTGGCGAATCTTATAAGTGTAGTACAAGCTGGTGCGGTGGTGAGCACAAGTATTGTCCCACAACCACTAAGAATTCGCACACAGGCCTGCCTGCCTAGTATCCTTCCGGATGAGCTTGCAAATCCCGATTGGCAGCCCACAAATTCTGCAGCATCCGTACTTCCCCCATTCACTGCCCAACCCGGAATTCAGGTGGAAATAGCAAATTTAACTACTACACTTGTTTTTTTGGAGCGGTTTTTCAAGGAAGATCTGTATGCATTGATTGTGGATCAAAGCATTTTATATGCACAACAATGTATCAATGCCAACCCAAATTCAAACCTTGCCAG
Organism: Staurois parvus; assembly: GCF_062004578.1. Lineage (NCBI taxonomy): Eukaryota > Metazoa > Chordata > Amphibia > Anura > Ranidae > Staurois > Staurois parvus. The sequence continues at coordinate 16,351,257 of NW_028317994.1, read as the reverse complement.
ACCATTCCATGGAAGCTCATTACGGTTTCCGAATTTATATTTTTTTGGGGCCTAACCCTCAACATGGGCATTACTAAAAAAAATGAATTGCGGTTGTATTGGTCCACAGACCCAATTCATCATATGCCCGTGTTCTCTGCTGCCATGGCCAGGCATAGATATGAGAGTATAATGTGTTTTATGCATTTCAACGACAATACACTCTGTCGTCCTTGGGGTGACCCTGAATTTGACCGGCTACACAAAATTCAGCCCCTCGTAAATCACCTAAAACCAAAAATTTGCAGATGTCTATACTCCCTAGCAAAACATCTGCGTTGATGAGTCCCTCATTAATTTTTCTGGCTGCCTTGCATTCAAACAATTTCTCCCCAGCAAGCGTGCCAGATATGGGGTCAAGATGTAGAAGACCTGTGAGAGGACAACAGGCTATACTTATAAGTTTCGGATTTACGAGAGAAAAGACGTGGAGCCCCCAGGATGCCCAGACTACATGGGGAGTAGTGGCAAGATAGTTTGGGACTTGGTGTCATCCTTTTTCCATATGGGGTACCACTTATATGTGGACAATTTTTATTCAAGCGTGCCACTATTTAGACATTTGTACAATCTTGGAACTGGCGCATGTGGCACCATGTGACGTAATGTTTGCCCACCATTAGAAGTGGGTGGATGCAGGGCGGTATATTTTAATGGTGGGCATACCACACATTTTTTTTTGGCAGAGATTTCTTCTCTTTTTTTCATTCAGTCCACAGGCTGCATACGAAAAAAAAAAGAACATAGTATATATATCCAACAAGGACCAGCGACGTACTGGTACATCAGTGGACCTTGAATGGTTATACCAGGATGATGCATCATCCTGGTATCATTTTGTTCAGCTGGTGATCGGCTTTCATGTAAAAGCAATCCTAGTGGCTAATTAGCTGCAGGATTGCTTTTACAAGCAGCGGGAGACAATGCCCCCCCCCTCCCCTGCTGCCTTCCACGGTCTTCTCAGGCAGTCCCGTGCAATCGGGGGAACCTGAGAATGCAGCCGATGTTTCTGCCAGCTGACCATAGAGCTGATTGGAAACCATAATGGTGCCAATCATCTCTATAGCCTAAGAAATCAGAAGCTATGCGCATTTCATCACTTCAGTTTCGCAGGATATAAACAGCGCCATTTGTAAATTGGGAAAGTATCTTATCACACCGATCTTGGTTTGATTCGATAATGTAAGGGCAGAGGAGATATCCAGAGTCTGGTAGACCCCAGATTTCTTAAAAAAGAATATATGACAATGCCCATTAAAGTTATAGGGGATATTTGCATTCCCTGTGATAGCATTAAAAGTGATAAATAAAATTAAAGGGACAGTGTAAAACCATGTGCCAGTATGAAAACAGCAGTTGCACCATGCATGTGCGGTATCACCACAAACGTCAGATCAAGGCAGTAATTATAACATTAGACCTCCTCTGTAAATCTAAAATGGTAGCTTGTAAAGGCTTTTAAAACATTGCCTATGGATATTAAAAATGTATGCAGTTTGTCACCATTGCACGGGACATGCACAGTTTTAAAGCATGTCATGTTTGGTATCTGTTTACTCAGCATACCATCATCTTTTATATTGTACCAAATAATTGGCCAATATATTGTGTTTTTGTGCATTAAAAGTAAAAAAAAGTTATTTTTTTTTAAAAACAATTGCATTTGAAAAATCGCTGTGCGAGTACTATGTGACATAAAAAATTGCAGCACCCACCATTTTATTCATTAGGGTGTTTGCTTTAAAAAAATATATAATGTTTGGGGTTTAAATTAATTTCTTAGCAATACTGATTTTTTTCATGTGAACAAAAAGTGTCAGAAAAGGCTTGGTCTTCAGGTGGTTAAAAAGAGTGAATGATGTGTTTCATAAACTTCTAATGCTGGGCATAAAATGCCCCCACCCACCAAAACGACCCCTTTTTTGGAAAGTAGACACCCCAAACTATTTTCTGAGAGGCATGTTGAATCAATAGAAGAATTAATTTTTTTACGACAAGTTTTTGGAAAATGACAAACAAAAAAATGTTTTGTTTTTTTTACACAAAATTGTCACTTAAATGATTTATTGCTCACACATGCCATGGGTATATGTGGAATTACTCCCCAAAATACATTCTACTACTGCTCCCAAGTATGGGGGTACCACATGTGAGAGACGTTTTGGCAGTCTAGCCAAGTACAGGACCCCAAAATCCAATAAGCACCTTCAGGGTTTTAAAGGGCTTTATTTCCTCATTACACTTCCTGACTACCTATCAGAGTTTTGGAGGCCCTGGAATGCCAGGATAGCACCAAACCCCCCCAAATGACCACTTTTTGGAAAGTAGACACCCCAAGGAATTTGATAAGAAGCTTGTTGAATATTTTGCAGATCTCGTTTGTTGCCACTTTTTTGGAAAATGGAGAAAAAAAACAAAAACATATTTTTTCTTTTTTTTATATTTCAAAACCTTGTGAGAAAAATGAGATCTGCAAAATATTCACCATGCTCCTTTTTAAATTCCTTGGGTTGTCTACTTTCCAAAAAGGGGTCATTTGGGGGGGGGAGTTGGTGCTATCCTGGCATTTCAGGGCCTTCAAAACTGTGATAGGTAGTGAGCTTTCAAAGTGGTCATTGGATTTCAGGCTCTTGTATGTGGCTAGGCTCCCAAAAAGTCTTACACATATGGTATCCCCATACTTGGTAGAAGTAGCAGAATGTATTTTGGGGTGTAATTCCACATATGCCCATGGCTTGTGCAAGAAATATATAATTTAAATGACAACTTTGTGTAAAAAAAAAAAAGTTTTTGTCATTTTCCAGAAACTTGTGGAAAAAAAATAAATCTTCCATGGAGTCAATATGCATCTCAGCAGATAGCTTAGGGTGTCTACTTTCTGAAAAGGGGTCATTTGGGGGTGTTTGTACTATCCTGGTATTTGAGCACCTCAAGAAATGTAATGAGCAGTCAGAAAGTAAAAGCTGTATAAATTCCATTATCTATACCATAGTTTGTAGATTCTATAACTTTCACACAAAGCAATCAATATACACTTATTGGGATTTTTTTAACCAAAAACATGTAGCAGAATACATTTTGGCCTAAATTTATGACAACATTTTTGTTTTCTTTTTAATATTTTTTATTACAGAAATGAGAAAATATAGTTTTTTTTCCAAAACAATTTTTGTTTATAACGCCAAAAATAAAAAACGCACAGGTGATCAAATACCAACAAAAGAAAGCTCTATTTGTGTGAAAAAAAGGACATAATTTTAATTTATGTACCGTATTGCATGACTGCGCAATTGTTAGTTAAACTAGTGCAGCTCTGTATAGCAAAAAAATGGCGTAAATTGCAGTATCTGTACCATAGTTTGTAGACGCTATAACTTTCACACAAAGCAATCAATATACACTTATTGTGATTTTTTTTTCCAAAAACATGTAGCAGAATACATTTTGGCCTAAATGTATAACTTTGAGTTTACTACATATTTTTTATATCCGAAAGTAAAAAATATAATTTTTCTTCAAAACTTTTGGTCTTTTTCTGTTTATAGTGCGAAAAATAAAAAGCGCACAGGTGATCAAATACCACCGAAAGAAAGCTCTATTTGTGTGAAAAAAGGACGTTAATTTTGTTTGGGTACAGCGTTGCATGACCGCGCAATTATCAGTTGAATTAGTGCAGTGCCGAGTAGCAAAAAGAGGCCAGGTCATTAAGCCTCTAGAGGGAAAATGGTTAAAAATGCAATCCATTTATTCATACAACAGTATGGTATCTATAGTCTCATATTTTTTTTTCACAAAACATCATCATATCCCATAACTAAAAGTTATGGGATACAAAACTGCATATGCTTTATGAGGCAGGACTCTAAAAATGCTACATAACCCAATTATGACTATTGACTGCCAATAAAACATTTGTGCCCAAGTAGGTTTACATTTGGTGTAAAAATACACATAATGTATAGAGTAAATACTAGTCATGCACTGAAATGAAAATTCTGGACCAAAACCGAAAATTCAGGATGCACTTGACTGAAAACCAAAAAGGACAGTTTTTTTTAAATATATATTTTTTTAATATATAATTGTATTATATTTTACTTTTTAACCAATTCAATAATGGGCAATTTTACACCTTCCTGCCCAGGCCATTTTTCAGGTTTCAGTGCTCTCACACTTTGTATATATGCAGATTAGTGAGCGCACTCTAACAAGCGGCTATTGCACTAAAAGGAACCACAAAACCTGTATAAAATCTGTATAAATTCGACAAAAAATGGAAAGTGCAGCGCTCACACTTTGAATGACAATTGCGCGGTCATACAACATTGTACCCAAACTAAACGTTTATCATTTTCTTCACACAACTAGAGCTTTCTTTTGGTAGTATTTAATCACATTTTTTATTATTTTTTTTTCAGATTTTCTTTTCATATTTCACTATGTCCAAAGTAGTACAATGTTACCATAGTAACACTGTACTACTTTGGGGAAGTGATCAGTATTTTTTTTTTTTTTACACAATTTGCTTATAGCAAAGAATTACTTTTCTATAAGCGAGCATTTACCTGAATGACATCGATTCATTCAGGGTTTTTTTTTTTTTTTGTGCTTAGCTGTGATTTGGCCACAGCTAATCACATGACATGTGCATGTGATTAGCTGTGACCATTCACAGCTAGATACTAGTATACAATGGATGGCATGAATGAAGCCATCCATTGTATACAACTGTCATATGACCTGCTGTGATTGGTCACGGCAGGTCACATGGAACCGGCAACGGGGCCGATACTCAGATCTATCATCGGCCGTGTCCGAGGTACACGGCCAGTGACAGGTCGCGCTACTGCGCGACTCTGCAAGCGCGCGAACTGCACATGTGCGGGAGTACGCCATATGGCGGCCTCCCGGAAAGCTAGTGCATTTTTCCGGACGCCATACGGCTATTGGCCGGGCATCAAATGGTTAATTAATATCATGAATTTAAATGAATATGAATTTAAAAAATACAACCCAGTAATATGAAATTTAAAAAATTTCCCAGGGACGCAATTTTGCAAATAAGTCAAATATCATTATAGTCCGATAATTTTTGGCAGCCGATATATCGGTGCATCACTAGTAAATACTTTTGTATTGATAAGAACTGAATAACAACTCTCATGGCTGCAGTTGGAGAAAAACCTTAGCTTTATTTTACATGAGAATTGAAACAGCTTCTTAGTGTGCACAAAATAGAAATATAAACTCTAGGTTGTAGATCATTGTACACTACTGCTACTTTATAAGGATAAGGGCAAGAATCCAGATGCTATACCAAATAGCAACATTACAGGTTGTGCAACCACCAGTGAAGTAATCCAAATTCACGGTGTTGCCCTTCCAAATCATTCAGATATATTACTTAACACCCACAAAGAAAATTACCTACTCAGAAATATTAATGTCTCTATAGTGCTGGTGACAAATAAATCTTGTGCACTCTTCTATACACATATGCGGGTGCAACACTCCACTTTTCCACCTGCATGGATTCCAGTGTTGTGCCCCCCTCTGGTGTTCCCACACTCACTGGGATCTATGGACCCTTGCTAAAGCATCAAGAGTCAAAAGTGCTTGTACTGCTGTATCCACTGACACAACTGGGCTCCCTAGTTACACTGTTTGCTGTTGCTCTTCACCACTCCTCCACCATATGGACTTAGCTCTATAAAGATGTCTCTCTCATCATGCAAAAAGACAAAAGAAGGCATAGCATAACTCCTATTAAATATCAGATACAATTGGTTTACACTCACTTAAAAGATGTAATGAATGAGTTGAGATCACCGAAAACGGAAGTGCCGTGCAAGCGTGTACTGCATGGACTGGATGTGGCATCACCAGTTGACTCCGTCTAATGCGTTTCACCCCTCCCACAGGGCTTCTTCACTGAAGATAGTAATATAGGTTTGGAAATTTTTTATTTTCACATATAAGGGTTGTGTAACATAGCGTGGCTCAATAGTAATTTCATAAGGTTGTGTAACCAGTCTTGGACTCTAAGTAGTTTGAGCTTGAGACCGCTACTGCCCACCTCAATGTCCAGACGTTTCCACCACTTATTGCTGTACACATGAAAGCTAAATGGACTTTTCTACTTTCTTGAGCACAGCAATTTTTGTACGGTTTAAAAATATTAGTCAGATTAGAACCAGAGTACATGGAGGGCAAGATATGCAGCTGGCAAAGCTACTGATTTTTAGGTGAGCACCAAATATGCAAATCTATGAACAAAGAAGACACAACAAAGGGAAAGTTAATAGAGAAAGCATTTTCTATTTAATATTGGTTCGGAATATTGTTTTTAAATAACAGCTTTAATTATGCTGCAATAAAAATACTCCCTGATACTTACAGTCAAATGTCAAGTTGTAATTGTAATTTTCTTGTATTGTATAACAACCAGTATGTCTGTTACCCACAGCATTACAGAATAACATATATTAGTATCCAAACACTGTGTAAACAGTTGGCAGGAAGAGGTTTTGGGTTTTATATTTCCTTGGATGGATCTATAAAGAATTTTCTTTGTGCTTTTCTAGCTTTTTCAATTAACTCAAAAGTTGGCAATCCTTGTGGCAACTCAAGCAAATTGCACTCATTTTCAATAATATTCTCGGCACTACCTGAAATGAAAAAAGAACAGATGTATATTCATTCATCAATGTACACAGTAATACAGGAAATATAAACTACACTAGTCTCTAAGAGTTTTTTCAGTATAATTACAAGAGGTGGTATTACAAAATGAAGGTTTAAAGTTAAACTGCATTCTCGTTGAGAAAACAATAAGCAATCCCCTCCAGGTCAACTATATAGAATAAACATACAGGTACCTTAGTAAACTTTATTACAGATCCTCATCTTTTTCTATAAACATTGTGGGTCTCACTAGCACTTTCTGATTGTGACTGCTAATTGGGAGAGTCTTCCTTCATTATAATTACAGGATCAGCCTTGGAGGGTGCATAGGCATCCTGTTGTGTGGCTCAGATGAGGATTGTGCTGTTTGAGAAAAATATACATGGCCCAATGCTCATTTAGGAATGCTTATGCACCCACTATACTAAAACTGAAAATTGTTAATCACAAGTGCTCCTCTGTCAATTGGACAAGTCACACAGGAAGTAGCAGCAGGTCCCAGTACTACAATAAGATGAAAGCTGTTTTCAGTCTATGGTCAGACATCAAAGATGGAATTTCTATGGCAAGAGATGCATCCAACGCTTTCCCTGCCACAGGCTTTTTTTTTTTCATTTAAAATCCACATTTTAGGCATGAAGAGTACTTAAAATCCCCTAACCACTGTATATCTTCTGAAAGCAGAAACCCTGTTGAATAAAATGTTGGCAGTTGCCTTTTTTTCTCCGTTGCATATGAAATCTATATTTTCAGTAAATATGCAATCCAATGAATTTCTGTAAACACAAACAGAATATCCATTTTTTGGTAAAATAAAAAAGATGATGTAGTGTAAACAGGTACCAAACATGTCATGCCAGGAGCATGGCGCCGCATCATGGCGCCGCTTGGCTCATTTTATGAATGAGAAAGGAGTCAAGACAAGGACTCAGAGCTGGAGGACTGAATGGAAGGGGAGCCAAGAGCAGGAGAATACAGAGGATGGAGTGGAGATGATGGCAGAATACACATGGAGAATGGAGATGATGATAGAATACAGAGGATGGAGTGGAGATGATGGTAGAATACAGAGGATAGAGATGATGGTAGAATACAGAGAATAAAGTAGAGATGATGGTAAAATAAAGAGGACAGACAGCGGGAGAATACAGAGGATGGAGATAATGGTAGAATGCAGAGGGTGGTGCGGAGATGATGGTAGAATATACACAGTATGGAGAGTGGGAGAATACAGAGGATGGAACGGAGATGATGGTACAATACAGAGGATGGAGAGGACTGTACAATACAGAGGATGGAGATGATGGAATATATCTGCTGTACTGTATGAAGACAGGTTGGGAGGTATTTTATTAATTTTGTCTCCTTCTGTACTCATTGTTGGAGTGAGATGGGAGGGCAGACAAAAGAGAAGACAGTGAAGGTCCATGAAGGGGGAGAGAAGCGAGACCCCCCTCCCACACACACAGGGATAGGAAGGTGCCTCCAGAGGTGAGTGGTGGAATGGGGGTGGGCAGAGGTGACTGGCAGAGTGGGGGGGCAGAGGTGACTGGCAGAATGGGGAGTACAGAGATGAGTTGTGAAATGTAGGAGGGTGCAGAGATGAGTGATGGATTGGGGGGGGGGGTGAAGATGAAAAGATGAGTGATGGAATCGGGGTAAGGCCCACTGTCTGCCCCGGTCAAGACTGTGTCACGCACTACAGGACTGAGCTTGGACTCTGGAAAACAGAGGTGATGAGAGGAGCTGCCCAGAGAACCATGACTGACTGCCCTGCAGCAGTGGAGGAAGTCGAGACAGCAATGGAGGAAGTCAGTGACAGACAGCTGCAGCCTCCAGTGGTCACACAAAATCTTTGGGGAAGTCACTGATGTAAGGAGGAATAAATACACTAAGGTAAGGTGGGACATTGATATAAAGATTCCCTCTTATATCAGTAACTCTCCCTTACTTTAGTGTATTCACTTTGCGTAAGGTGTGCTGTTCCTAGCATTCCCCCTTACATCAGAGTCTGCAGGATTCCCCCTTGCAGTGCATGGGGGAACTCTCTGGACCTTGATATAAAGGGAAACTCTGTGGAGTTTGATGTTAAGGAGAGCTTCATGAACTCTTATGTAAAGGGGGGGGGGTGCTTACATCAGTTTCCCTTTACACTAGCAGCATTAACCCTTACATCAGAGTTCTCCTTTACATCCAGGTCTGCAGAGTTTCCCTTTACAGTGCAAGGAAGAACTGTGCAGACCCTGAAGTAAAAGGGAACCCTGCAGACTCTGATGTAAGGGGGGACTCTGTGCTGGGTTATATTAGCTGTTTCCCCGCCTCCCTATAGCAGAACTACTATATATATGTGATTTTGCATTCCTGAGCATGTGCGCCGCCCTAGGTGGCTACAGATGTTGATCACTGTGTCTCGGCCAGAGATTCCCCGCCGCCACCCGGTGATCACCTAGGAACAGTGACAGGGGAGAGTTGTATGTGTAAACACAGATCTCTCCCGTCAGCATGAACAGGCTGCTTTGTTTTGTTCTGCACAGCAGAGCAATACAAAGCAGATTGTCTCTCTAGTAAAACACATACAGCACACTATGTAAAACACAACACAGCACACAGTTAACCCTTTGATCACCCTAGATGTTAACCCCTTCCTGCCCAGTGTCAGTACAGTTTCAGTGCTTTTTATTAGCACTGATCACTGTATTAGTGTAATTGGGATGTCAGTAGCACTTAGTCAGTCCCCCCCAGTTTCAGAATGTCCGCTGCAGTCCCGCAGTAATGCCAAAAGCCGCTGATCGCCGCCATTACTAGTATAAAAAAATAAAAATTCCAGTATATATATACTGCCATTTGTAGACGCTATAACTTTCACGTAAACCAAATAATTTACATGTATATAAATTTTTTTTTTAGCAAAGACACGTAGCAGAATACATTTTGGCCTAATTTATAACAAAATGTTTTTTTATTTTCAAAATTGTCTTTTTTTGTTTATAGTGCAAAAAATAAAAATGCAGACCCGATCAACTATCACAAAAAGAAAGCTCTATCTGTGGGGAAAAAAGGACAAACTTAATTTGGGTGAAGCGTTGCATGACCTCTCAATTGTTAGTAACACAGCGTCGTATCGCAAAAATGGCCTGGTCAGGAAGGTGGGGGGAAGGGGGGTAAATTCTCTGGAGGGCAATTGGTTAACCTGACCTTCATGTAAATGGAGAAATATGTGTTTTGCCTTTTGTTATACCGTAAACATATTGCTAATAGCACTGGTTACATATTTGTAGCTTAAATATTGATATTTGTACTGAAAATAGTCATTTTATGTACTTTTCTGAAGTGTCAGTTAAACATTTGACTCTGTCAGTAAATGTAATGAGTTTTGCCAGGAAAAAAAAACAACTGGTGCTGTCAGTACATTTTTGGCATGCTGTCAGAAATTTCACTTCAGGAGGTTGGCAACACTGTCATGCTCCTGCCTAAGATAAGGGTTGCTAGCTCCACTCTGTTCAGACATCTGAAGAAGGCTAAATCTGTGAATTATGAAAGCATTCAGTTATCTTTCATGTATTTCAGACAACCTTAGTTATATATGACAGTGTGTTCTCAGCATTGACAAATACAAGGATTACTCTGCAACCTGACACTTAGGGGCTTATTCACTAAAACTGAAGAATGCTAAATCTGGTGCAACTCTGCACAGAAACCAATCAACTTCCAGTTTTTATTGCCAAAGCTTAATTGAACAAGCTGAAGTTAGAAGCTGATTGGCTACCATGCTCAGCTGCACCAGATTCTGAGTGCTCCAGTTTTAGTAAATCTACCCCGTAGCAGTGTATTTGTACAAACAAACTATTTGTCTTGAGAAACTGCATGTACATTCCGTCTGTGCAAATGGGCACAATCATGAATGTTAGGCCATTATCTCCAGGTTGAATATTTTTCAGTTAATCAGTGTAGAGTGGATTGGGAAAATAATGCATTATGACCACAAGATGGAACCAACAATAACAGTAAATAAATATTTATGAACATCAGCTCTAGTTAGTGGCCATTTTTCAGTAGTTTATTGATTCATACTATTCTGTATGAAGGAAAACCATACAACAAATGTAATCCCTGAGAAGTAAGCATTCAGTAACAACTCAAGAATGGAAACTCAGATGATTAGAAATAACGACTTCTCTCTTAAACTCTTGGAAAAGCAATGAACCAATTACATGAGAATAGAGAAGGGAGTTTTTAATGAAGTTGTGTACTGTAATTATTGTTTCCATGTCTGCAAGAAAGAAATGTGAATTTTGTGTCTGTTATGGAAAAACACAGGTGGCTACAGATTAAAATACACAATGGCTTGTGCAGCAGTTTTAGTAAAAATATTTTCCTGTTAATAAAATCTACTAAAGCTAGACAGAACGATAAAATGAACAATTGTTATGATCCTGTAACTGGGTTAAAATAAAACACACACATATATTTTTTAATTTATAAATAAACGGGCCATTGATGTTTATTCTGTTAATATGATTAGTTATGTCAACAGCACCTGTTCTTTAGTATTTCAAGTAATAATGTATATCTTTAATGCAATAGTCACCAAATAATCCCCTTTTTAAGCTTTAACATACATAATGTAACAGGCAGATGTCTGTAAATTGTAGGTAACACACATCTCAATTTCCATTGCATCAATTTTAATTTCAGTGATGCACATATTTGTTATGCAGACAACTCCTTATATGTTTATATGGACTATTACTAATTAGGAAACAAGAACTTGTTGCCACAATATACTTACTACAATAATGCATGGCAAACAATTAACTATGATGTAAGGAGAAATATGTCAATACTAGAGAGGTCTGCACATTGTATTACAGTTTTGTTTCATATTAATTTTGTATACTTTCAAGTGTCAGGTATAAATCAGTCAACTATTTGAGCAATAACTGCAATGTGGATGGCAAACATGACCCGTGTGAGATATAGTTGTATTTCAGAATTTCTGTATATATATACACAGTTGTGTTCAAAATAATAGCAGTGTGTTGAAAAAAGTGAATAAAGCTCAAAATCCTTTTAATAGCTTTTATTTCCATACACACAAATCCATTGGGAACACTACACATTCTATTCCAAATCAAAACATGAAGAAAAATATATCTAATTTGTGTTGTTCCTCTAAAAAAATTGAAGAAAAGTGAATATTAGACTGTTAAAAAATATAGCAATGTTTGTATTCTTCTTTACAAACTCAAACATTCACTATAAACTGAAAAATGTTTGAAGATTTTGCTTTCCTTTGAATCACTTAATGAATATTTAGTTGTATAAGCACTGTTTCTGAGAACTGCTGTACATCTGTGTTGCATGGAGTCAACCAACTTCTGGCCCCTGTGAACAGGTATTCCAGCCCAGGATGATTGGACTACATTCCACAGTTCTTCTCTATTTCTTGGTTTTGCCTCAGAAACTGCATTTTTGATGTCACCCCACAAGTTTTCTATTGGATTAAGATCCGGGATTGGGCTGGCCACTCCATAACGTCAATCTTGTTGGTCTGGAACCAAGATGTTGCACGTTTACTGGTGTGTCTGGGGTTGTTGTCTTGTTGAAACACCCATTTCAAGGGCATTGCCTCTTCAGCATAAGGCAGAATGACCTCTTCAAGTTTTCTGATGTATTCAAACTGATCCATGATCCCTGGTATGCGATAAATAGGCCCAACACCGTAGTATGAGAAACATCCCCATATCATGATGCTTGCCAACCATGCTTCACTGTCTTCACAGTGTACTGTGGCTTGAATTCAGTGTTTGGGGGTCGTCTGACAAACTGTCTCCAGCCACTAGACCCAAAAAGAACAATCTTACTTTCATCAGTCCACAAAATGTTCCGCCATTTCTCTTTAGACCAGTCAATGTGCTCTTTGGAAAATCGTAACCTCCTCAGCACGTATTTTTTTCAACAGTGGGACTTTGCGGGGGCTTCTTGCAGATAGCTTGGCTTCACATAGGTGTCTTCTAATTGTAACAGTACTCACAGGTAACTTTAGACCTTCTTTGATCTTCCTGGAGCTGATTGTTGGCTGAGTCCTTGCCATTTTAGCTATTCTTCTATCCATTCGAATGGTAGTTTTTTGCTTTCTTCCACGTCTTTCAGGTTTTGGTTGCCATTTTAAAGCATTTCGATCATTTTAGCTGAGCAGCCTATCATTTTCAGCACTTCTTTATATGTTTTCCCCTCTCCAATCAACTTTTTAATCAAGGTACGCTGTTCTTCTGAACAATGTCTGGAACGACCCATTTTCCTCAGAATTTCAGAGAGAAATGCACTGTAACCAGCATGTACAACATTTGCTGCCTTCCTTCCTTAAATAAGGGCAATAATTGCCACCTGTTTTTCAAAGAATGAATGACCTCACTAATAGAACTCCACACTGCTATTATTTTGAACATGCCCCTTTCAATTAGTGATTCAATTACACAGAATCAGCAGCATGCATGTCATGACTGTTGGGTCTGTTGGATTTCTACCAAAAACAGTGATTGATCAGGTTAGTGATGTCTGACTGCTATTATTTTGAACACAACTGTGTATATATATATATATATATATATATATATATATATACACACACACACAGCAAAGTTGATTGGATGACGCTTCACAGTACAGATGGACAATGATCCAAAACACACTGCAAAAGCAACCCAGGAGTTTTTGAAGGAAAATAAGTGGAATATTCTGCAATGGCTGAGTCAATCACCTGATCTCAACCCAATTGAGCATGCATTTCACTTGCTGAAGGCAAAACTAAAGGCAGAAAGACCCACAAAGAACTGAAGACAGCTGCAGTTAGAGCCTGACAAAGCATCAGAAAGGTGGAAACCCAGTCTTTGGTAATGGGTTCAGACTTCAGGAAGTCATTGCCAGTAAAGGATTCTCAACAAAATATTAAAAATGAACATTTTATTTATGACGATATTCAATTTTCCAATAGATCCCTAGAATAAAGTGAGATGGCTAATCTTAAGAGTTGTAATTCCTAAACCCTTCCTGGATATACATACCCTCAAATTAAACCTGAGAGTGTGCACTTTCAGGCCATATCCATTATATAACTATAGTTTGAATATGTTTTGGTAAATACCTGAAAAAAAAAAAGAAAAATTGTGCCTGTGTCCAAATATATATACAGTTGCAAGAAAAAGTATGTAAACCCCCTGGGATTATGTGGAGTTTTCATGAATTGGGCATAAAATGTGCTCTGAATGTCATCTAAGTCACAACAATAGAAGAACACAGTCTGCTGAACATAATACTACACAAACATTAGATGTTGCCATGGTTTAATTGCACATAGCATGTAAACATTCACAGTGCAGGGAGGAAAAAGTATGTGAGGCCCTAGCTTAATGACTTCTCCCAGAGCTAATTGGAGCCAGGAGTGAGCCAACCTTGACTCCAATCAGTGTGATGATATTGGATATTGGATGATATTGGATATTGGATACAAAAGTATCTCCAAAAGCCTTGATGTTCATGTGTCCATGGTAAGACAGACTGTCTACAAATGGAGAAAGTTTAGCACTGCTGCTACTCTCCCTAGGCGTGGTCGTCCTGTAAAAATGACTGCAAGAGCACAGCGCAGAATGCTGCATGAGGTAAAGAAGAATCCCAGAGTGTCAGCTAAAGACCTACAGAAATCTCTGGCATATGCTAACATTTTTGTTGACACATCTACAATAAGGAAAACATTAAACAAGAATGGAGTACATGGGAGGACACCACGGAGGAAGCCATTGCTGTCCAAAAAGAATATTACAGCACGTTTGAAGTTTGCAAAAGAGCACCTGGATGTTCCACAGCACTACTGGCAAAATATACTGTGGACAGATGAAACCAAGATTGAGTTGTTTGGGAAGAACACACAACACTATGTGTGGAGAAAAAAAGGCACAGCACACCAATATCAAAACCTCATCCCCACTGTAAAACATGGCTAGGGAGCATCATAGTTTGGGGCTGCTTTGCTACCTCAGGGCCTGGACAGATTGTTGTCATTGATGGGAAAATGAATTCCAGAGTTTATCAAGACATTTTGCAGGAAAATGTACGACCATCTGTCCGCCAACTGAAGCTCCACAGAGGCTGGGTGATGCAACAGGACAATGACCCAAAGCATACAAGTAATTCAACAAAACAATGGCTGCAACAGCACAGAATATGCCTTCTGGAGTGGCCCAGTCAGAGTCCTGACCTCAACCCGATTGAAATGCTGTGGCATGACCTTAAGAGAGTGATTCACACCAGACATCCCAAGAATATTGCTACACTGAAACAATTTTGTGAAGAGGAGTGGTCCAAAATTACTCCAGATCGTTGTGCAGGTCTGATCTGCAACTACAGGAAACGTTTGGTTGAGGTTATTGCTGCCAAAGGAGGGTCAACCAGTTATTAAGTCCAAAGGTTCACATACTTTTTCCTCCCTGCACTGTGAATGTTTACATGTTATGTGCAATTAAACCATGGCAACATCTAATGTTTGTGTAGTATTATGTTCAGCAGACTGTGCTCTTCTATTGTTGTGACTTAGATGAGGTTCGGAGCACATTTTATGCCCAATTCATGCAAAACTCCACGTAATCCCAAGGGGTTCACATACTTTTTCTTGCAACTGTAGACTTGAAACAGCAGCAATGGCATACTCCTCCTTCAAACTTTTCACATGAGCAACAGACTGCTGTAAAACAGCTATGGGCCAGGGATGATCTGATTATTAAATCTAAATTATCATTAAATAAAGGGGGTAACATTGTTATAATGTCTCACCATCATTATAAAAAAGATGTCTTTAGACATATTACAAAATAGACAATGTTACTACCCTATTGACTTTGAACAAGTATCCTGCTTTGAGGGCAAATGTTGTATGTGAACACCTTAGGGCTTAATGGACAAAGACACGCTGGATTACTTGGTGATCAAACATCCTCGGGTGCCAGTTTTATACATTGCCCAAAGTACTTACAGATCTAAAACATCCTCCAGGGAGGCCAATAATTTCTGGTATCAAATCGCTAACAGAACATGCCAGCAGATATGTTAATTCCTTTCTCCCTCCCCATGTATTAAGACTTCCTTCCTACATCCGTGACACAGTTGATTTGCTCAAACATATTGAGAGGACTCATATTCCCCTGGGTGCCCTCCTTGTTGCTGTGGATATAGAGGCATTACACTTTAGTATCCCGCACGAGCGGAGTATCCAGATGATTGAGTCCATTCTCATGGAACAAGAGCAATCAACCTAGCCACTGAATAGGTTCATCTTGGAGTTACTTTCATTTATTTTGACTAAGAAGTATTTTACATTTGTTTTTACAAACTCGAGTTGCCATGGGCACATGTTGTGCACCATCATACGGGGTTGTGAAAGAGTGATCTTCTCGATTCACATGCACCATGGCTACCCTCTATCCTTTACTGGTTCCATTTCATTGATCATCTGATGATAATCTGGACAGGCTCTGAAGTCTATTTATGCTCTTTTTTGGAGGCATTAAACATTAATGACTGCAATCTGAAGTTTACACATACTTACAGTGACAAAAAAGTGTATTTTCTGGATCTTTAGGTCACCATTGGACCTGATTGGTATATAGCCACCAATCTTTACTGTAAACAGAGTGCAGGTAATACCTTGTTGTATATTACCAGTTCGTACCCTGCTCCTTTAATTAGGAGTATTCCTTTTACACAGTATCTGAACTTGCTCCTTTAATGCTGACTTTAAAGAGCAGGCAGAACTTATACGACAAATCTAATTGCTAGAGGATATTCACGGACCCTGCTTAGGAAGGCCTACAGCAAAGCCTGGGCCCAGCCTAGAATATGTTCGTTATATGGTAATGCCAACCAGAAAGATACTGAAACTGTGAAGATTGTTACACGATATTCTGTGCAGATACTGCTACTGGTGATTTCCAGGAATTGGCATCTGTTAACAAATGAGTATACTCTGTCTAAATATTTACACTCAACTCCAGTAATAGTGTTTAGATGAGCCACTTCACTGCAGGATCAATTGATATCCAGCCACTATAGTGAACTATGGAATTGTTTAGTATATGTTCTTGATTCTCAGCCAGTTCCTGATTGGCTCATCCAGGTTTTGGTTGCCCACTGGTCTGGACACTGGGTCGCGCTCTCATGTGGCTTACCTGGTGGGTGTGCGATCTCAGGTAGGGATCCATTGATGGCACCGGATACACTTATCCATGTTCTGGCAGCATTGGTGGTCCCTATTTCCCTGCAGCAGGCCGTCCAGAGATGAATTTTATTTCCGTTTCCATGGCCGCAACGCAATTGGCACTATGGGTGCATCATCATTGGCGCATTCACAGACTGGGCTCAGGTCTGGAAACATCTACTGCCATCAGCAGCAGCTGTGGTGGGATGTGCCGGGCAGGAACAAGTACCTAAGGAGGTGTACTCCTCCAGGCTGTGTGGATGCTTTCTGGAGGTGGACAGATATGGTGTGGGTCTCTGTTTGCAGGTAAACTAACCACTTGCCCTCCAGAGGATTTACCCCTCTTTCTGACCAGGCCAATTTTTGTGATACGGCACTGCGTTACCTTAACTGACAATTGCGCGGTCATGCAACGCTGTATATAAATTAAATTTATGTCCCTTTTTTCCCACAAATAGAGCTTTCTTTTGGTGGTATTTGATCACCCGTGCGGTTTTATTTTTTTGCGCTATAAACAAAAAAAGGCAGAAAATTTTGAAAAAAATCCCCAATGTTTTTTACTTTTTGCTATAAAACATATCCAGTAAAAAAAATTTAAAAAATCAAATTTCATCATAAATTTAGGCCAAAATGTACTCTGATACATGTCTTTGCTAAAGAAAATCCTAATACATGTAAATTATTTGGTTTACATGAAAGTTATAGCGTCTACAAATGGCGGTATATACAGTATATTGGAGTTTTCATTTTTATTTTTTTTTTTATACTAGTAATGGCAGCAATCAGCAACTTATAGCCAGACTGCAGCGGGCATTCTGACACTGGGGGGGGGGGGGAGACTAACTGCCACTGACATCCCAATGACACTAATACAGGAAGGGGTTAACATCTGGGGCAATTAAAGGGTTAACTGTGTGCTGTTTTACTGTTCTACCAGGGAAAAATGCTGCTGTGTATTTCTGCTGTGAAGAGAAATACACAGCAGCATGAATAAATAAGTAAAACCTGTGCGCAATCACCAAAATGAACACTACAACCAATGTTATGCTCTAAAAGAACGAATGAGAGAAATATGGTGACAGGACAGAGTTGCATGTATCACAATGTTGAGATCCTATAAAAGTCCAATAAACACAAGAAAACTGGATCCCTCTATATCTAAAATAAAACCTCATAGTTAAAATCCTCATAAGTAAAAGTCCTTGTCAACTTCCATACAGATTGAATCCAACCCATTTGTGTGCATGAAGCTGTAATTAATAAAATCACCACTTGTGGGGTACCGTCACCATCAGCATCTCACCCGATGAATAGACCTACTAATTTTCAGTCTAGTTGTGCCTTTAACCCTATTCTCCCTAGGTTATGGGGATTTCCTTCATCTTGGGATGCTCAAAGCCTCTGGTGCCTATATATTGTTGATGTATATGTAGGAAACAATGCTACCATAGTGTGTACCACAAGTCAGCATCCTCCCTCCCTTGCTCGCATCCCCTGGTTTCCTCCTGTCTAATTCACCCCCATGGGTGCCAACAGTGGTTAGAAGTATCACTCTCTCCACACCCTTACACGTTATGCCCACGTGGCTTCATCAGAGGGTACGTGGAGTAGTGACATGATATGTATTTGTAGCTGTGTAAGTGAATGGTTACCAAGGCAACTCCCCATCATCAAGCAGTACAGCTAATATAAGATGAGTCTATACCAATATACTATTTACAGATTTCCAAATATATGAGTCCCCAAAATAACTAATTTGATATTGTAACGTGGAAATTTCGACCCCATATACAGAATATGCACCAAATACCGCAATCATTTACAATTTAGTCTATAAAGTTGACATCAAATTCGACATTCAAACCTTTAGGTACTAGGTACATTGACATAATGGAGGCGCCTTCTACCCACAAATGCAAAATCACGTCTATATATATTAGCAGTATTTCTGCTATAGGGGGGCGGGGAAGCGGTTAAAGCAATTTGATGACGAAGTGTGGGTTTTGACCAGACATTTTCATGTGTAGGAGGGTTTATGGTCTTTTTTGTTCTCTGGTTTTAGGGAACATATCATTGTCTTTGGTGCTGTACAATTTTAAAAGGGGAATGACTCACCATGGTTATATGAAGAGAACAAGATTTCTTTATTTATAAGGTGAGATCTAGTTAGCTGCTACTGGACACATAGACTGTTGCTGCCATAGGATATGCATATTCTCTTTATAGATTCATGCATTGAATGGTTATCTGCTGTAAGAGCAGTGAATCCTGCATTGTGTATCCTTGTTCAACTTTTCTGTTCACCTTC
The DNA here is from genome assembly GCF_062004578.1 of Staurois parvus. Classification (NCBI taxonomy): domain Eukaryota; kingdom Metazoa; phylum Chordata; class Amphibia; order Anura; family Ranidae; genus Staurois; species Staurois parvus. Next base: position 16,331,980 of record NW_028317994.1, on the reverse strand, counting down.
CGTTTGAGTACTCTGTGAAATTCAGTTATGTTGCGTATGCTTTTCTCTTTGATCAAATAGTGATGGTACAATAATTTGTGTTCAGTATGGTTATAATAATGTGATAATGGTTTCTTTATATAGCTACCAGGTCCTGTACATTGTTCCCACACTCACCGGATAGACCTGATTGGGACGCCACATCACGTGTGCTGACCAATTTGGGTGTGCTGGGTAAGCCCACCCCTCTTTAATTGATTTATGGATTATTTTCTACATATATGGTATTAGTGTGCGTATATATATATATATTATATATATATATTTTATTTATTTATTTTTTCAATAATACATTCTCTCAAATACTCTTGAGGAAGCGGTAGAGAGCCCTGAGAGAATGTGAATTTTAGTATATTCTAAATATGTGGCTTGTATGTTTTTACACACACTGACCGGCCACTTTATTTGACACACCTGTTTAATTGCTTGGTAACACAAATTGTTAATCAGCCAATTACATGGCAGTCACTCGATGCATTTAGGCATCAAGATGTGGTGAAGACGATTTATTAAAGTTCAAACCGAGCATCAGAATGGGGAAGAAAGGGGATTTAAGTGACTTTGAACATGGCATGGTTGTTGGTGCCAGACAGACTCGTCTGAGTATTTCAAAAACTGCTGATCTACTGGGATTTTCAAGCACCATTGAGAGATGGAAATCATTCTGGATATTTGTCTCATGACATACTCCAGGGTTTCTACACAGAAAAGGAGGGCAGAGGGCAGTTGCTGTAACTGCTTTGCAACAGCAAAATCCTGAAAAACAGGGTCATGCTCGTTATTCACTGTCTTAGTCCAGTTAGGTGTAGTGTGACACAAAGAAATAGAGGAAAGTGCTGGTTGCAGGCCTGGGCCTTCCAGGTTAAAGAAAGCTTTTAAGAGAGTCTCAAATTTTCTCTCCTCTTTAGAAGAAGGAACATCTTTACTAGGTACAGTGAGATGTTGATTTAGGACAGAGACGACAGGGTCGACTACAGGAATAGCCCACTCTTTGTAGACTCTTGTACAATTATATAGAATTCAGCAGACTTCTGGGGGGCTGAAAATTTCAGGGGCAACCCAATCATCACAGACAGCACATTCTATCTATTCATGAACGGGTAACATTTTGGGAGCTTTTGTAGGTCTCTTAGTGCCCAAGGGGGAGTGGCGAAACAGAGTCAACCTGCACAATGCCAAGGCTTTTGCAAACAAAGGCAATGAGCTTGTCAACATTCTTAGGTATGTTGCATAAAGCTCCCTCTTCAATATAATTATTGAATTTTATTTGTAATAAAACCCCAGCAATCTTGATCAGGGGATACATCATCAATGGCTGTCCAATGGCCAATCCAGAAAATGCTGGATCCTGGCAGAAGATGTCAGTGGCAGTAACAAAGCGACAAAGCAAAGTCCAGACATTGCTTCAATGGAGGAGGACACAATGAAGGATGGGTGCTATGATGTGCTTACTTGAACATTATGGCAAGAACCCATGAATCCCGAAAGCAATTAGGTTTCACATTATTTCCACAGAGTGTTATGACAATGAGGAACAGCAAAAATTGTGTATGGTAAACTAAGTAAGATGAATTTATACCTTTCATCCTTCGAATTAGGGTCCCATAGGCCATATCATACTGGTATGCACCAACAATTCCTAGTGGTATAAGAGGGACAAATAAAGCTGGCTTCTTTCCTTTGATAGCCCTGCACACAAAAAAATAGCATGGTTATTTAAGTTATGAGTTATAATCTGATTATCATACCATCAATTTGTTAATATATATTAACTTCTGCTAGCAATATTCTGGTTAGATTGCTATGCAAAGGTTCATTATGCTGCTAAAAATAGATTTCTTTACAGTTCTTCAAAGCATGGTGAAAAGAGAAAGCCATCTTTCCAGGTTTATATAATGGTCAAGGTCTATCTGTAAAATGGTTTGTTTTTCTAATATGGTTCTATGAGTCTCCTCTATGCTAACTGGTTTCATTTTCATTAAACTGCAAGGGATGCAGATAGCAGATGCTTTTATGTCAACCATGCCTACTATCTCACCTTCTTTAACATTTCAGCAGCCAGTTACAGAGCAAGCACTTCCATATTTAGCCAGTTTTAAACTTCACTTTTTTTTATTTTTTACTAATTTTGCTTTCCTTAGTTGCCATGGAAATGCCTACTTTCTATATCATACTTACATTCAGAAGCTATCAAAGGCAATATTTTTATTGTTTTAGGAAGCAAATCGTTTCTAATCTTTAGTCTGAAAAATTAAGCTTTAACTATGAATTCCTGATCTGGAACACAGTACCAACAGAGTGCACCATTAAACTCCACCCACTCCATGTAACTTCAGTTTTTAGCAAGCAATATAGAGTGATCAAAACACAAAGGGGGGGGGGGGTCTATATCCAAGAAGTGGAATTTACAGGCAGGTCAAAATTCCTTTAATCCTAATCATAAGAGTACAAGACTTGCATTCATAGACCATAGGATGTACTCAAGCAACAAACTGAGGGGTGGATAACAACAGAGGAAACAGGACTGCCAACAGGCCCCAAAAAACAAGGGTTAAAGAACCCAAACAATGCACTCAGATAACAGTTTCAAGTACCTGAAGCTCACACCAGTTGATACTGGAACTTCCACCTCGTAAAACCTGGAGAACAGAGGATCAGGCGGTGGCCTTGCAAATCTAGGGAGCAGATGCTGAAAAGCCTAAGAAACACCAACAGCCCTGGTGGAACGGATTCTGATAGAGAAAGGAAGAACTATCTCCTTAAGTTTGTATGCCCTGGAAATAAGTTGCCTAATCCACCTAGAGTGGAAACAGAAGCAGGATGTGCTTTATGAGGGCCCACGGGCAGGACAAAGAGGGCAACCAGTTTTTCTAATAGAGGTCGTAGTTTCATGTAAACCCTGACAGCCCTGACCAGGATATGAAAGGCAATTTTTCTTGTCATGTTTTGAGGCAGTACAGAGGGAAGGAAGAAAAATGTCCCCTTGAGGTGGAAAATTGAAACCATCTTGGGTAGGACGGAAGATTTCGGTCTCAAAACCACTTCAGCCAATTCAGAAACATGCCTAATAGATGTAATGGCTACCAGAATGGTGATCTTACAAGCGCGGTCCAACTCAAAATCTCTAATTGGTTCAAAGGAAGGTCTCTGAAGTAGAGAGTGCCAGGCTGAGATACCAAAGTGAAACAGGAGGTCAAATTGATGGATTTTGGTGGGACGTCATAATTTACTGATGTTTACTCAGGAACTTGTGACACTCGTGTGAAAAGGGGCAAAAAACTGTGTATAAAAACCTGAGTACTGTTGAATATAGGTGATAAAGGTATGTAAGCGTATAGATGAGTACAGACAAGTAAAATTATTCTTCATTGCCAGTGTTGTGGTCCCTTGCACATGGGTGTCACAAGTTCCTGAATAAACATCAGTAAATTATGATGCTAGTGGGCAAGGGGTCTAAGCGAGTAAACACACACGTAATTTACTGCACTAGAATGAAAAATTCTCTGTTTTTGTTTTACTGCTGTGTACACAACTCTGTACTACTGATCTTTACTCAGCTTTGTGCAATGTCCCATAGACAACAATGCACCTCATTTCAGATCAGTAAAAAACTCAGCATATTTTACTCCCATGTGCAACGGACTTTATGGGAGCAACAACTTAAAGAAAAGATAGGGGATTGAAAGGCAAGAGGTTTTTGGAAAAAGATAATTAAAGAAAAAATATGTCCTTTGTTGGTATTCAGGGCCAGGCACTGGTCAAGACCAGTCTGAAGAAAGGCCAAAATTTGAGTAATAAGAGTATTCCCTGGTACTCAACTCCCTGTCCTCACACCAGGTAAAGTAAGCCTTCCGTGTGCAACTGTAACTCTTGTGGGAGTTGTTTTTTTTTTGCTCTCAGTGGGTGGTGTAAGTGGGAATAACAGTGTCAGAAATACCCCCATCTTTTAGCACTTGGGTTTCAACAGCATTGCAGATAAAGCCAGTGACTAAGAAGTAGGATGGAGGCCTTGGTACAGCATTTTGTGTCTGTTTGGAAAAGGCCAAGGTCCTTCGGCCAGTAGCCCAAGTATATCTGCGTACCATGTTCTTCTTGCCCAATTTGATGGGATGAGAATTACTAGAACTCTTTCCCCCTCTGTCTTGCACAGCAGTGCAGGGAAGGATCTTCATCAGAGAGAAGGCAAAAGCCAGTCTGAATTGAGTCCAAGGAATCACTAGAGCCATCCATTGTGAAGGCCAGAGCCCTGGTCTTGGCCACACACTTGTTCAGCTAGTATGGAGTCTGAAGGCCAGGATGTCCACATCTGGTTTTCCCCACCTTTATTAGAGATTCTGAAAGATATCTGGCTGCAAAGAGCACTTATATGGGTTTAGGTGTCTGCAAACCAATTGTCCACTCCTTGGATGTGGACAGCCCAAGAGAGCTAGTATGTGGGTTTCCACCAAGGAAAGTATCAGACTTGTCTGTTTATGAGCAGTCTCACTCCCCCCCAGATCATTTCTGTAGGCCACTGGCATGGCAACGTCTAATTGTACCCTGAGTGGGTGACCTTGCAGGAGAGAGGTCCAGTCAGGCAAAGTCATTCTGAAGGGTCCCAGTTCCAGAATGTTAACTCCTGCTGACACCAGGTCCCCTGGACATTAAGAGCATTGTAAATTCTTCCCCAGCTTGTAAGGATGTCATCCTTCCAGGGAGTGTAAAGCAAAACTTTCAACTTCAGGGAAGGACTTGAGATCCACCATGTCAGGGTGAGTTTTTGTCTGGCTCGAAGCAGGCTACAATCATGTCCATGATGTCATGCAGAAGCTAAATGAGCAGTTTCATTTTGATATGAGAGATTTTAAGTCTAGTATTGGACAGAGGCCTTCATTTGGTTTTGAGACTGTGAATAGGTTTGCATGGATACCTTGAAACTAATTTTCTGTAGGCAGGAAGTTGTACAACCCCACCTTGTACCATGAAAAACCTATTTTGGTCTGAAGCTGGCAGAACGTGAGGAGGGCGCAGAGATGAAAACTATATTTTGTACCCCTTTAAAATGACAGGCCAGACATAGAGGTTAAAGACATCTCACAAAACGCCATTGTGAGTAGAGGTTCTGGGCATGTTTGTGAGTCCAGAGCTTGAGATGAAACGAGGTGCTATGCCTTGGTTTGTAAGTAGATGACTCAGGAGAGTAAAAAGAACTCTTTCACTGAGTAGCAGCCATAAGAATGGAAAACGTAGGCTTCTTCTTCAGGGGTAAAATTGCACCCAGTAAAAGGTGTTATATCCCTGCGCAATAGGTCTTTACCAAAAAGGAAAAGAGCAATAGCTAGGTCATGGGCAGGACCTGCAGGGGCAAAGAAGACCTTTAAGAATAATTCCAGACACTCATCAACAGAATCCTTTAAAAAGAAAACATCCTCAATAGGAACAAAAAGGTGTTGAGAGAGAACTGAAATGGCAGGACCCACTAGTGGGACAGTCCATTTCTTCTTAAATTCCTTTCATTCATGATAAATTTCAGAAAGAAATCTTAGGAGGAATTAAAATCCCTCCAGGATTGAGCTGGTCCTCATAAAGTGAGTTTTTAAAGAATTCACAAATAGTGGTAGAGAGATCTGTTTTTGTCAGGCAGGCTGCATTGTGTGTACTTGAGTGTGAGCTTTACAGAAAATAAATCAGTATCATAATAAGACATTTCTTTTGAACAAGGGACCAGCTATCACCCTAAATGATGATTTGAGCTTCCTGTAGGCCTCCTGCGGTTCACATGCTATTGTCCCCTTTGTTCCAGCTCCCTTGTAAATGTGATCCATCATTGCTAAGCAAGAGAACTCCAGTGGGGTACCCATAGAATGAAGGTTGGAATAGATGTGGTTTTGTATGTCCAGATATAGGAGCTGCTATAGCTCAGGCGTTAAACATGTTCATGTGGCTGTCACTGTAGAAGATGGCAGCAGAAAAGCAGCAATGTGTTGTGTGTGTTCTCTGTGGAAAAGATGGGTGAGAAGGTATCATCCAGTAGGTATGACACACCCTGGGTGCTCTTGAGTGGAGTGGGGGTCTGTCGGGGTGGTACTGGGGGTGTGGGGTCGGGGGGGACTGGTGGGGGGTGGAGAGGTGGATAGGGTTGGAGTACATGCATTTATATGGAATATGTGAATTTTTACATTTATTATGTCCACAATAAATACTGCTGTGGTAGCCTTTGAGGTGCTACAGTTGCAAGAAAAAGTATGTGAACCCCTTGGGACTGCATGGAGTTTTGCATGATTTGGGCATAAAATGTGCTCTGAACGTCATCTAAGTCACAACAATAGAAGAACACAGTCTGCTGAACATAATACTACACAAACATTAGATGTTGCCATGGTTTAATTGCACATAACATGTAAACATTCACAGTGCAGGGAGGAAAAAGTATGTGAGGCCCTAGCTTAATGACTTCTCCCAGAGCTAATTGGAGCCAGGAGTGAGCCAACCTTGACTCCAATCAGTGTGATGATATTGGATGTGTTGCTGACAGCTGTCCTGCCCTTAAAAAACACACACCTGTTTTGGGTTTACTGGTTTCAAGAAGCACTGTCTGATGTGAACCATGCCTCGCAGAAAAGAGCTCTCAGAAGACCTACGATCAAGAATTGTTGACTTGCATGAAGCTGGAAAGGGTTACAAAAGTATCTTCAAAAGCCTTGATGTTCTGTGTCCACGGTAAGACAGACTGTCTACAAATGGAGAAAGTTTAGCACTGTTGCTACTCTCCCTAGGCATGGTCGTCCTGTAAAAATGACTGCAAGAGCACAGCGCAGAATGCTGCATGAGGTAAAGAAGAATCCCAGAGTGTCAGCTAAAGACCTACAGAAATCTCTGGCACATGCTAACATTTTTGTAGACACATCTACAATAAGGAAAACATTAAACAAGAATGGAGTACATGGGAGGACACCACGGAGGAAGCCATTGCTGTCCAAAAAGAATATTGCAGCACGTTTGAAGTTTGCAAATGAGCACCTGGATGTTCCACAGCACTACTGGCAAAATATACTGTGGACAGATGAAACCAAGATTGAGTTGTTTGGGAAGAACACACAACACTATGTGTGGAGAAAAAAAGGCACAGCACACCAACATCAAAACCTCATCCCCACTGTAAAACATGGCGAAGGGAGCATCATGGTTTGGGGCTGCTTTGCTGCCTCAGGGCCTGGACGGATTGTTGTCATTGATGGGAAAATGAATTCCAGAGTTTATCAAGACATTTTGCAGGAAAACATACGACCATCTGTCCGCCAACTGAAGCTCCGCAGAGGATGGGTGATGCAACAGGACAATGACCCAAAGCATACAAGTAATTCAACAAAACAATGGCTGCAACAGCACAGAATACGCCTTCTGGAGTGGCCCAGTCAGAGTCCTGACCTCAACCCGATTGAAATGCTGTGGCATGACCTTAAGAGAGCGATTCACACCAGACATCCCAAGAATATTGCTACACTGAAACAGTTTTGTGAAGAGGAGTGGTCCAAAATTACTCCATATCGTTGTGCAGGTCTGATCTGCAACTACAGGAAACGTTTGGTTGAGGTTATTGCTGCCAAAGGAGGGTCAACCAGTTATTAAGTCCAAAGGTTCACATACTTTTTCCTCCCTGCACTGTGAATGTTTACATGTTATGTGCAATTAAACCATGGCAACATCTAATGTTTGTGTAGTATTATGTTCAGCAGACTGTGCTCTTCTATTGTTGTGACTTAGATGAGGTTCGGAGCACATTTTATGCCCAATTCATGCAAAACTCCACGTAATCCCAAGGGGTTCACATACTTTTTCTTGCAACTGTAGACTTGAAACAGCAGCAATGGCATACTCCTCCTTCAAACTTTTCACATGAGCAACAGACTGCTGTAAAACAGCTATGGGCCAGGGATGATCTGATTATTAAATCTAAATTATCATTAAATAAAGGGGGTAACATTGTTATAATGTCTCACCATCATTATAAAAAAGATGTCTTTAGACATATTACAAAATAGACAATGTTACTACCCTATTGACTTTGAACAAGTATCCTGCTTTGAGGGCAAATGTTGTATGTGAACACCTTAGGGCTTAATGGACAAAGACACGCTGGATTACTTGGTGATCAAACATCCTCGGGTGCCAGTTTTATACATTGCCCAAAGTACTTACAGATCTAAAACATCCTCCAGGGAGGCCAATAATTTCTGGTATCAAATCGCTAACAGAACATGCCAGCAGATATGTTAATTCCTTTCTCCCTCCCCATGTATTAAGACTTCCTTCCTACATCCGTGACACAGTTGATTTGCTCAAACATATTGAGAGGACTCATATTCCCCTGGGTGCCCTCCTTGTTGCTGTGGATATAGAGGCATTACACTTTAGTATCCCGCACGAGCGGAGTATCCAGATGATTGAGTCCATTCTCATGGAACAAGAGCAATCAACCTAGCCACTGAATAGGTTCATCTTGGAGTTACTTTCATTTATTTTGACTAAGAAGTATTTTACATTTGTTTTTACAAACTCGAGTTGCCATGGGCACATGTTGTGCACCATCATACGGGGTTGTGAAAGAGTGATCTTCTCGATTCACATGCACCATGGCTACCCTCTATCCTTTACTGGTTCCATTTCATTGATCATCTGATGATAATCTGGACAGGCTCTGAAGTCTATTTATGCTCTTTTTTGGAGGCATTAAACATTAATGACTGCAATCTGAAGTTTACACATACTTACAGTGACAAAAAAGTGTATTTTCTGGATCTTTAGGTCACCATTGGACCTGATTGGTATATAGCCACCAATCTTTACTGTAAACAGAGTGCAGGTAATACCTTGTTGTATATTACCAGTTCGTACCCTGCTCCTTTAATTAGGAGTATTCCTTTTACACAGTATCTGAACTTGCTCCTTTAATGCTGAAGTCCAAATGTTCACATACTTTTTCCTCCCTGCACTGTGAATGTTTACATGTTATGTGCAATTAAACCATGGCAACATCTAATGTTTGTGTAGTATTATGTTCAGCAGACTGTGTTCTTCTATTGTTGTGACTTAGATGACGTTCAGAGCACATTTTATGCCCAATTCATGCAAAACTTCACGTAATCCCAAGGGGTTCACATACTTTTTCTTACAACTGTATATCCTCTTTTGTGGGTTTTTCTGTAGTGTATTGTTTTTGGATGCATCTCCCCAATTTAGGGTTACGCACTGGCAGATATATCATTTCTAGGACCAGACATATGACCATGGGGGTTTTTCCATAAGTTATAACACAGTTACATCATCCTCCTTAGACTGGATAAGAGGATTATGGGCAGGGTTTACCACAGGAAAGTGAATAACACCCAATTCATCTGCCTATAAAACCACAGAATGTGCTATGAATGGCAGATAGAGTTCGTAAAAGACACAAGCTGGTGTATACTTACAGGGAAGCCCTGTCTTACCATACCTTTCAATACTGGGCCTAGTAGGAGTCCAGATTTCACCCATCACTGTTGGCATACCCCCAAAGAGGTCTTCAGGATGTGGGAACCAGAGAAATGGAACACAGCCCTGTATCTGTATAGCACCCTGTGGCTAACCACATACGCTGCACTATTTGCCAAGGTGAGCACCTAAACCGGGTTTCAGTGCCCAAAACAAACATTACAGGCCAGCCCCATAAAATGGGGCCCAGGTGTAGTTGCCAAGGTATACACTGAGCGCAACTGCTCTGGAAACTGCTAGATAGCCCATGGCAGTAAGTAGTCAGATCTTGATAGAAGCATCAAATAAAAAAATTGAATGGTTTAAAAAGTAAAAATACTTCTCCAGAAGAGGACAGGTCCCTCATCTGGAGTCTCATGGAGTGGCTGGGTTTATACAGTGTGCTCTGTGGATGGCCCTAGCAAATTTTTTGGCAGTTTCCACTCAACTGAAGGTAGCTGCATATAATCCATAGTCTGTGAATATAAATATTTTGTTCTGTAGTGTTTGATTAAGATAATGTACTTTAAAATGTACTACAGTGCTCAGTTTTCCTAAGGTAGCAAGAATAAACACATTATAACACATTTTAAGTTTCTCTTTAATAGCTGTAACATGATCAAAACAATCAGTCTGATTTCATTGATTTGGGTCGCATTCATTCCTCTGTTCTTTAGCCAAGTTTTAAAAGACTTTAAAGGGCCCAATCAAACCTTTCTGTGTGATGCTTGTGTCAACGTGTTGATGCACATTGAATGGGCTCTCAAGGAAAGACATGGTTAATTTCAAACAGATTCAACCTTGTGAGAAATTAAAGAGAAACTTCAGACAGAAAATAAAGTGGAACTACACTGCATCTGACCACCACAAACCGTAAGTATTATTACATTCATTTTTCATTTTCAAAGCAAACTCTACCATCCAACCGTGTCTCCATACTTTATTTTGCTGGGAAATCAGTTTAAAAAACGCCACGTAGCATTTCTGGCTGTGGCTATCTTGGGTAAGGGCAAATCATTAATGTAGCACTTACGTCCTGGAATTAATCTGCCCTTAGCTCTGGCATGCAGAGAGGAGGGCGTGGTCAGTTGAGAAAACCCTTCCCACCCTCCTCCCCTCCTGAAAACTCCTGGTATGTATGACATCATTTGCCTAGGCATGGAAATTAAGAAGTTTAACCTCCCTAGCGGTCTGATTATGTCCATATTTCTGTGCTCAAAGCAGTAGATTTTTTTTGCATGGAAATATGTAGTTTTTTTATTGCAGGCCTGTAATTTTTAGGAATAACTCACTGAAATCTGTCCAAACAAGAGTCTAGTAAACATCCCGGGTATGTTAAAATTTGAAACACGAAATCATAAATTATAATTTAATAAATAAGCATAAAAAACAATAATATAATAATAATAAATTTAATTCAATAATATAATCAAACCAAAAACACTGAAATTTGAAATATAGCGCCAAGTTCGCACATCGCTGAGCAAAGTCGCAAAATCGTTTTCAGTGTCTGATGACGAATTTCCCCACGAATCATTATCACTCAATTCTGCAAGTAGTTCTAATTTACTATTGCTGTTCTCTAGCTGGTCTAAAACCGCTTTTGACCTAAAGGGACGCTTTTTTGACGCCATGGACATTTCTCAGTTTCCAGGCAGAGAGAACAGTAAAAATGCAGGCAGGGCACAGGACAAAGCACCATGGACAAAATGTATGTGAAATGGTTTGATACAGTAATGTTTTACTATGTGATTTTAGTGTATTGAGTGAATGTCACAATATGTCATTTTCAAATTTCCCGCTGTTCCGTCCCCCGTACGTCCCGACGCTCGCAGGGGACGCTAACCAGATGACAGATGCCGGCATCCGCCGGAGTACATTACAGGGGACACTGCAGGAGGGACATCGTGGGAGTGCAGGACAAGGTAAGTGACCGAGGGATCCCGGAGCAGCGCTGCATGGTGAGCCCGAGTGTAGCTCGGGGTTACCGCTTGTGGTACTGAAACTTTACCCCGAGCTACACTAGGGAATACCGCCAGGGGGGTTAAAACAACTAAATATGACATACTTTCTAGCCATTTACTAATGCTAATAGCATGAAGATTTAAAATAGTCAATGTTGACTGAAAGAGTAAAGTTCTGCTTTAAGTTCTGCTAGATGACTTCAGGCTGGCTCTTTTGCAGGTATACAGTTGCAAGAAAAAGTATGTGAACCCCTTGGGATTACGTGCAGTTTTGCATGAATTGGGCATAAAATGTGCTCTGAACGTCATCTAAGTCACAACAATAGAAGAACACAGTCTGCTGAACATAATACTACACAAACATTGGATGTTGCCATAGTTTAATTGCACATAACATGTAAACATTCACAGTGCAGGGAGGAAAAAGTATGTGAACCTTTGGACTTAATAACTGGTTGACCCTCCTTTGGCAGCAATAACCTCAACCAAACGTTTCCTGTAGTTGCAGATCAGACCTGCACAACGATCTGGAGTAATTTTGGACCACTCCTCTTCACAAAACTGTTTCAGTGTAGCAATATTCTTGGGATGTCTGGTGTGAATCGCTCTCTTAAGGTCATGCCACAGCATTTCAATCAGGTTGAAGCCAGGACTCTGACTAGGCCACTCCAGAAGGCGTATTCTGTGCTGTTGCAGCCATTGTTTTGTTGAATTACTTGTATGCTTTGGGTCATTGTCCTGTTGCATCACCCATCCTCTGCAGAGCTTCAGTTGGCGGACAGATGGTCGTACGTTTTCCTGCAAAATGTCTTGATAAACACTGGAATTCATTTTCCCATCAATGACAACAATCCGTCCAGGCCCTGAGGCAGCAAAGCAGCCCCAAACCATAATGCTCCCTCCGCCATGTTTTACAGTGGGGATGAGGATTTGATGTTGGTGTGCTGTGCCTTTTTTTCTCCACACATAGTGTTGTGTGTTCTTCCCAAACAACTCACTCTTGGTTTCATCTGTCCACAGTATATTTTGCCAGTAGTGCTGTGGAACATCCAGGTGCTCTTTTGCAAACTTCAAACGTGCTGCAATATTCTTTTTGGACAGCAATGGCTTCCTCCGTGGTGTCCTCCCATGTGCTCCATTCTTGTTTAATGTTTTCCTTATTGTAGATGTGTCAACAAAAATGTTAGCATGTGCCAGAGATTTCTGTAGGTCTTTAGCTGACACTCTGGGATTCTTCTTTACCTCATGCAGCATTCTGCGCTGTGCTCTTGCAGTCATTTTTACAGGATGACCACGCCTAGGGAGAGTAGCAACAGTGCTAAACTTTCTCCATTTGTAGACAGTCTGTCTTACCGTGGACACATGAACATCAAGGCTTTTGGGGATACTTTTGTAACCCTTTCCAGCTTCATGCAAGTCAACAATTCTTGATCGTAGGTCTTCTGAGAGCTCTTTTCTGCGAGGCATGGTTCCCATCAGACAGTGCTTCTTGAAACCAGTAAACCCAAAACAGGTGTGTGTTTTTTAAGGGCAGGACAGCTGTCAGCAACACATCCAATATCATCACACTGATTGGAGTCAAGGTTGGCTCACTCCTGGCTCCAATTAGCTCTGGGAGAAGTCATTAAGCTAGGGCCTCACATACTTTTTCCTCCCTGCACTGTGAATGTTTACATGTTATGTGCAATTAAACCATGGCAACATCTAATGTTTGTGCAGTATTATGTTCAGCAGACTGTGTTCTTCTATTGTTGTGACTTAGATGACGTTCAGAGCATATTTTATGCCCAATTCATGCAAAACTCCACGTAATCCCAAGGGGTTCACATACCTTTTCTTGCAACTGTAGCTATGTAAAACACTAAAAATAGGTGCCTATACTGTTTACAATCCAGCAATACACTGTCTCACCCTGCTCTGAACATGCTCAGTTGCTCTCAAACGTTAGGCACTGTGCTGAATTTGCAGAGGCCGATCTGCTGACAGCCTAAAGATTTAATCGAGCTCAGGACTATGGGCTTCAACAAAATGGCAGGCTCCAGCAGACCAAACAGGAACAATGATGAAGGCAATTTACAGCACTCACACATTTTACTAGCATAATTTGAATGTGGAATGTAAGTTCCTTGCTAAAGAACATTATTTTTTTATGAAGCTGTTATGGGTAAAATTCCACTTTAAGTAATTTCTATAAGTTTGCTATTACCCAAAAATGTACAAATTGAAAAATATCACCAGCAGATCATATGCTCATTCGGAGCCTTTTATACGTCAAACTGACATAAGCAAAGTGGTAGTTTGATGAATGGGCTCTCAAGATGTCTTATGCAGAAAACTGCTCTATTTTTGACAATGTAGCAGCCCCCAAATCACCAACGTATTTACTTTTGTTTGTTGTAATGTGTTATAGCTTAAATGCTTTCATTTTTATTGTATGTGTGTGTTGAGGAGTCATTCAGAACGGCACTGTAACTCTCAAACACTTGGACATTAGTAAGCTTTGCAGAAATGTGCATTACAACACTTGTCTTAACACACATTACCGCAGTGCATAAGTGTGAATATGCCCTAACGCCACATTCCAAAAGAGCAAAATGTACTCTGTGCCATGATCTATAATAACATAATTCTCATCTGTGTTTTTCAAATTAAAAAAAAAAATTCTTCTTACTGCCTTTGTATTGCATTTTCTAGCAACTGCGTGTCTGTATCAGAGAGCTTCAAGACAATGCAACAGAAATAGAAACTCCTGAAAGCAATATCTTTTTTTTAACTCTGCATTATTTTGTAAACTAGGTAATACAAGTTTTTAACCTCATTAAACTTGGAGCTATAGTGAGTTTAAAACAAACTGATTGGCAATTACTCTTACCACATCCCGTTACCTCTAATTAGGTGATTTTCTAGAAGATCCTCCTAGTGCTTAGCAGAATCATATGCCTTTCTTATAATGGAATTATCATATCCCTGCTAAAGGAAACATTTCATCTCCATGCCTCTACCTTGAACACTTCCAGTGATAAGCAGCACTGGAGCTCTAAAAAATTTGTCCTGTTATAGCTTTTTTTAACTACTTCAATACCGGACACTTTCACACCGTTCCTGTGCAGGCCACACTTTGAAGGCCAATTACTCAGTCATGCAACACTGTACCCAAATGAAAATTTTTAGACAGATAGTGCTTTCTTTGGTTGATATTTAACCACCCATGGGTTTTTTTTGTTTTTTTTTTTTGCTATAGAAAAATAAAAAAATACCAAAAAGTTTGAAAAAAAAACACTTTTTTCTTTGTTTCCGTTATAAAATTTTGCAAATAATCTTTCTTTATAAATTTAGGGCAGAATGTATTCTGCTACATTTCTTAGCCCAAATCGTCATGAGACAGGTTAGTTTTACCCTACTTGGTAAAGTTGATCCAGGGGATCAGAAAGGAATTTTTTCCCCTGCAGGAGCAAATTGCACCATGCTTTGCTGTTTTTTTTGCCTTCCTCTGGATCAACTGGGGTATAGAATTATAAGTTTTTTTTTATGGTTGAACTAGATGGACTTTTGTCTTTTTTCAGCCAGACTAACTATGTAAATCAGTGTATATTATTTAGTCTGTGTGAAAATTATAGAATCTACTAACTATGGTGTATATACAGTTTTGTTCAAAATAATAGCAGTCAGACATCACTAACCTGATCAATCACTGTTTTTGGTAGAAATGATATTTCTACATGGCAAATAATTTACTAGCAGGTGTAGTAGAGTAATAGAAATCCAACAGATCCAACAGTCATGACATGCATGCTGCTAATTCTGTGTAATTGAATCACTAATTGAAAGGGGCATGTTCAAAATAATAGCAGTGTGGAGTTCTATTAGTGAGGTCATTCATTCTTTGAAAAACAGGTGGCAATTATTGCCCTTATTTAAGGAAGGAAGGCAGCAAATGTTGTACATGCTGGTTACAGTGCATTTCTCTCTTAAATTGAGGAAAATGGGTTGTTCCAGACATTGTTCAGAAGAACAGTGTACCTTGATTAAAAAGTTGATTGGAGAGGGGAAAACATATAAAGAAGTGCAGAAAATGATAGGCTGCTCAGCTAAAATGATTGAAATGCTTTAAAATGGCAACCAAAACCTGAAAGACGTGGAAGAAAGCTAAAAACTACCATTCGAATGGATAGAAGAATAGCCAAAATGGCAAAGACTCGGCCAACAATCAGCTCCAGGAAGATCAAAGAAGGTCTAAAGTTACCTGTGAGTACTGTTACAATTAGAAGACGCCTATGTGAAGCCAAGCTATCTGCAAGAAGCCCCCGCAAAGTCCCACTGTTGAAAAAAAGACGTGCTGAAGAGGTTACGATTTGCCAAAGAGCACATTGACTGGCCTAAAGAGAAATGACGCAATATTTTGTGGACTGATGAAAGTAAGATTGTTCTTTTTGGGTCTAGTGGCCGGAGACAGTTTGTCAGACGACCCCCAAACACTGAATTCAAGCCACAGTACACTGTGAAGACAGTGAAGCATGGTTGCGGAAGCATCATGATATGGGGATGTTTCTCATACTACGGTGTTGGGCCTATTTATCGCATACCAAGGATCATGGATCAGTTTGGATACATCAGAATACTTGAAGAGGTCATTCTGCCTTATGCTGAAGAGGAAATGCCCTTGAAATGGGTGTTCCAACAAGACAATGACCCCAAACACATCAGTAAACGTGCAACATCTTGGTTTCAGACCAACAAGATTGACGTTATGGAGTGGCCAGCCCAATCCCGCATCTTAATCCAATAGAAAACATGTGGGGTGACATCAAAATGCAGTTTCTGAGGCAAAACCAAGAAATAGAGAAGAACTGTGGAATGTAGTCCAATCATCCTGGGCTGGAATACCTGTTCACAGGTGCCAGAAGTTGGTTGACTCCATGCAACACAGATGTACAGCAGTTCTCAGAAACAGTGCTTATACAACTAAATATTCATTAAGTGATTCAAAGGAAAGCAAAATCTTCAAACATTTTTCAGTTTATATAGTGAATGTTTGAGTTTGTAAAGAAGAATACAAACACTGCTATTTTTTTGAACAATCTAATATTCACTTTTTTTTCAACACAAATTTGATATATTTTTCTTCATGTTTTGATTTGGAATAGAATGTGTAGTGTTTCCAATGCATTTGTGTGTATGGAAATAAAAGCTATTAGAAGGATTTTGAGCTTTATTCACTTTTTTCAACACACTGCTATTATTTTGAACACAACTGTATATTTGAAAATGTTTTCATTTCTTAAGAACCTGAAATGCCAGGACAGTACAAATACCCCCCAAATGACCCTTTTTGGAATGTATACAGTCTAAGGCATTTAGTAAGAGGCATGGTGAGTTTTTTTAAGTTGTAATTTTTTCTCACAATTTTTTGGAAAATGAAGAAATTTAAAACAATTGGGTCTTTTTTTTTTACATACTGTGCAGTATGGCATCACCATATGACTGGTGTTGCGGTGATTAGAGATACTGACTGGTGACAGCATGTAAAAAAAACTATTTGTTTTACATACTGTGACCAGAGCAGTGCAGTGTTACCATAGAGACACTGTACTATTCTGGGGAGGTGATCAGGATTATTTTTTGTTTCATTCATGACAGCTTGCTTACTATTGTGATACTGCAATTGGCCCACAGCTATCACTTGGTACCTGAGCCAATCACAGCACCCTGTACCACGTAATAGCTGGAGGCCAATCACAGCATCAGAATGAGTCATGAATGAAAGCCATTAATGATATTTCAAACAATTGCTGTTACAGTGATCATCACTGTAACAAGGAACCATGGTGTAAATAAAAAAACAAAAAAAATACAAAAACCCTGATCACCCCCCTCCTAAGAGTAGTATAGTGTCACTATGGTGAAACTGAACTATTCTGATGACAGTATGTAAAAACATTGTAATAAATAAATAAATGAATGAAGGGGGAAAAAAAAAAAAAAAATATATATATATATATATATATATATATATATATACACACGCACACACACACACAGCATATAATATGTTTATTTATTTTTTACATACTGTCACCAGTCAGTATCCTTGATCAGTGCTACACTAGTCATATGATGACACTGTACTGCATTGGTTACAGTACGTAAAAAAAAAAAAAAAACAAAAAAACCATTTTATTTAATTCCTAATTTTCCAAAATATTGTGATGAAAAATTATAACTCTCCTTGCTTTTTACTAAATACCTTGTAGTGTCTAATTCCAAAAAGGGTCATTTGGGGGGTATTTGTACTGTTCTGTTCACATTTTGTCACCAGGCCAGTACAGCGTGATTATATAACTGGTGACAGTATGTGAAAATAATTTAATTATTAAAATAATTTAATTTTTTTTCAAATCTTTCTATTATTTTTGTATTTTTTATTACATTATTTTTTCTTTTTTTTTACTATTTTTTTTTCAACGCACTGTGGCCAAAGCAATACAATGTTACCATAATAAAATTGAACTACTCTGGGAAAGCGATGAGAATTTTTTTTTTTTTTTTTTTTACACATTATGATTGCTAATACCAATGTATTTCATTGATATTTGCAATCATTGTTACTGAGTGAAACTGATTAATTCAGTCTTTTGCTGTGATTAGCTGTGATTGGGCAAAGCTGATCACATGATACAGATGGGCTGTGATTGGCCCTGTCTGTACCAAGTGACTGCTTTGATCAATCACAGCTAACAACACAATTGTATACAATGAATGGCATGACAGGAAGCCATCCATAGTATACAATTGACATGTGATCTGCTGTGATTGGTCACAGCGGTCACATGGCACTGGCAACGGGCCGGTGTAGTGATATGTCATCGGCTGTGTCCCATGGACATAGCCGATAACAGATCGCATCGCTGCGTGGCCCCGTGAACGGCTTCTTTTGACAGGACATCATATGACGCCCAGTCACAACCACAATTGTCCCACCCGGCCGTCAATCTGCAATAGGCCGTTTGAGAAGGTGTTAAGATGACAGTTGTTTCTTACAGCTGATTTAACATGTAATATAAAATGTACAAACCCTGCTGTCAATCCAAGTGCTGCAAATCCTAAAAAAGTCCCATAATATTTCAGAAACTCCCGACTCCAGGCAATCTGCATAGCCATCTGCTTCTCCCGCATCTGATTCTGCATCAGGATTTGTCTCTCCAACTGCAGAAGAAAAGCAATATATGACAAACTCAGTTATGAGAAACAAAATGCAATTTTCATTCTTGTGCAGCAGTGTTGGTTAGATTTGCCCATCCATCAGTACACACATAGTTTTTCACTCAGCTAAGTATTAAGTACATAAACTCATAAAAAAGGTTACAAAGGTGTTCAAATGGTGTGCACATCAATAACTACGTGTGTACATATTATTACTGGGTTTCAGGTGGTTTTGGAGTTATATGAATGTTAGCAATATTTTTGATAGCAATAGATATAAATCTTGCTGACAATGCCTTTGATTCTGAAGCGGATATCACTGTACAATGTGAATTTGTAGTTATATATTTTTTTTCTAGTAACATGGTGAAAGTTTTACATTTCTGTGAAGATTTACACACTCTGTCCTCACATCACTCAAGGTCACTGAGACAGAAAGTAAATAGAAATCAGACAACAAGAGGTTAGATTCGAGTAACATTGACCAGTACATTAAAAAAAAAAAAAAAAGTTTGTTCTGAAATTACAAAATAAATGTCCAGCATTTTTCTGATGGAATAGGGAATGTTTGAACTGCTGCTCAGTTTTTACAGTCATCTGGGGTTTGATTAGAAAGATTTCCCATCACTTACTGTCCTGGTGTCACTGTTAAATGGCAACACAAGTTTGCATTAAAGTGGAACTCCAAACTCAATTTTGTACTAGTTTTTGGGTCCTCCCCCATCCCGATTAAAAAAGGAGCCCAAGTTGTACTTACCCTCTCCAGCTTCATCCTAAGTCCATTGCCATCAGTCCTCTTCAGGTAGCTTGACAGTGACAGTCATTCTACCCATTTCCAGTAAGCCCAGCCTTGGTGTTGAGTCATCACGCAGGCTGGGCTCATCATACTCCAGGACTGAGCGGCACTCACACATCATTATGTAAGTTGCCACTCAGTCCAGCAACAATACTCACCCTCCCTTGACACCACAGAGAAAGAAGGGGAAGTAACAGTGACATCATTGGACCGGCTAGAAGATGGCAGGAAAAAGGGAAGTATAGGGTTAAAAAAAAAAAAAAAAAAGACAACCTGGAGTGGGGTGGTCACATTTACTCCTCAAGCTGGAGTTCTGCATAGATTAGCATTATACATGTTGAGCCCATGATTTATTCAGCTGTCTACTTGTATTTACATTTTAGTAAATGTCAGAGAATACAATCCAGCGTTGTCAAACTATATTTCCAACTTTATGCCTGTTTTTCCAATGTTTATCTAAGTTTTCTAAACTGGTTACCTTTCATTATACAGTCTTTAATAGACAGGATCACAGACTACTTGCAACATTTTGTAACTACCAATTTTATTACAGAAATAGGCAATACCACCAGGGAGTTCTTTCACTGCTAAACACCCACTTATTAAAAAAATAGGAACATGGGGTGTGTCCAAGATGGCGCCGAGAGAGGTTGTGTTTCCCTGAGCTCCGGCACCCTGATCTCCCATCCGCTGCCATCCAGGGAACGGCGGCCGTCCAGAGCAGATCCCCGGCTGCCTAGACCTTTCCTGACACTCGGAGAGGGGCGTCGAGCTACTCTGCCCCTTCTCTGAGCATCTGGGGCGCGGGATGCTCTGAGGCCTACCGCGGCGTGTGAAGCCGCGGTGTATCCTGAATCCGCGGCCGGAGCGGATCGCCGCCGCGGCCGGATCGCTGCATCGCCGCACCACCGCCCTGCTCGGCCGGCTCTGGACAGGTCAGCTGCGGGGACAGGCTGGGTGGGCTCCTTTGATCCTCCTGGTGGCACTGTGGCTTACAGCACATCCCTGCAGGACCCCAGTGAGCTGCTGGAGATCAGTGTGGATGCAGAGGTAGTGCTGGATGGGGGAGGGAATTTTCTAATGACCCCCTTCCTCGAGTGGATACATCAGGGGTGTCTGGGACATATTTTGGAAGCCTATACGCAGCCTGCCAAGTTACCATAACCATAACCATCTACATTTCACTGGCCGCAGCGTTATGTTGAGCCTCCTGTGACCGCCTCCCCGGTGGGGGACACGTACACGAGCCAGGAGGAAAACGCCAGAGTGACCTTCCTGTGCCGTGCCACCGAAACATTTCTCTCGGCTACTGGGCTTTTACACCCTAGCGTATCACCTCAATAGTCTTAGGGGGTTTTGGAATCCTGTGGACCACCCCCGGCAATGCACCGCACTAAACCTAAACATCGGGCCCGTCAGCAATCCCCTCCGCAGGGCCATATCGCTAAGCTGATACCTAACCCGCCTGAGCCTGATGACAACACCCAGCTTCCAGGTGACCCTGAGTCTGATGGCGATAGTCAGCAGCAATTTCCATCGGGGATGGCTGATTCTCTTGAACACAATCCCGAAGCCTTGCTACACAAATTCCGTGCTATAGTGCGAGAGGAGATTACAGCTGCCTCACGTAAATTATCTTCTGATCTGGCGAGAGGCCTAAAGGAGCTGGGCCTTCGCGCCCACCAATTAGAGCAACGTATGGATCTGGCGACTACAGTTTTGGAGGGTCATGAACAGGAAGTGGAGGATCTACATGCCGAGCTGGACACTTTAAAAGATAAGTTGGAGGATGCTGAGAATAGAGCACGCAGGGATAATCTCCGCATCCGCGGAATCCCCGAGGCACTCACCGATTTGCAGGGCACTGCTACTGCTCTTTTCCAGGAGTTGGCCCCTGAGATTCCCATAGAACGTCTGGAGTTTGACCGTATCCATAGAACTCTAGCACCCAAGCCCACGGAAGGTCCTCCCAGAGACATTATTATTAAATTCCACTTTTATCGTACTAAAGAACGTCTACTGCAGGCGGCTCGGAACCGCTCAGCTCTGGAATTTCAAGGTCACTCTGTACATCTGTTCGCGGATTTGTCCCCAGTCACAATTGCCAAACGTCGTACCCTAAGACCTTATCTTCAAGTTCTTCAATCGGCTGATATCAAGTACAGATGGGGCTTCCCTTTCAAGCTTTCGTTCTCCTTTCAAGGTCGTCAATTCCAGGCCTCTTCGCCAGCGGATCTTCGGCGTCACTTTCGGGAGCTCAACCTGGAACTGCCACAATCCCAGAATGAGGAGACATCAATCCCTACGCGTCTTCACAATTCCCAGCCTTCGCGTAAATCTCCTCCTAGTCAAAGTAGTTCCCAGGCTCTCAGATCCCTACAGGCTCAGCGTTTTCAGGAAGTCTCCGCGACATGATGTTTAGAGGCAGGCCGCCAGTAGGTAGCTTTGTTCCATGTGGATTTTTGGCTGCCACTTTCTAGATTTGACTCTAGATTTGTTCAGGGATTTCATGCCTCCGTGTGGTTTATCTCTTCCAATCTAGAGCGGATGTTTCTTTTCTCCGCACTGATTGGTTGAGATTTCTATTGTCCTGCGAGTTTCAGATTACTTATTCACAGGTGTATTAGCCTTAGTTGTATGTATAATATTTTTATATTTTGTATTAATGCCGAGTTGTTCCGGTGGATGGTCGTGTCCCCCATCGAGCTGGCTAGCGGTATGGTCTTTTGTCCTGCCCGCTACCTAGCCTTTATGTGGGTGTTTTACCCACAGTTGATTACTATATTGTTTGAATTGATATTAATGTTTCACAGATATCTTGCTTGTATATCAGATGTCTTCTGGTTTTCTCTTTTCTTTTTCGTCTCTTTCTCCTTGTCGTTTGTTATGTGTGTTTTTATACATTTTTTTCCAGGGCTCCCGGGGATCGCGGCGGATTTAATCTTCCTTTTTTTAGATCACCATGTCGTTGAACTGGTTATCACTGAATGTCCAGGGGATGAACTCTCCGCAGAAACGGGTAAAGATATTTAAGTTTCTCCGGGCTCGCCGAGTTGATATTGCTTGCTTGCAAGAAACTCACTTCTCCACTACCTGTGCCCCAAAATATTTTGATGCACGTTACCCTCCGATATTTCAAGCTACTGGTCCCACTAAACAGAGAGGCGTATTGGTCGCCTTCCATAGTAAAACTCCATTCGTCTGTGTGAGGCGTATTTCTGATCCCAATGGCAGATACCTCCTGCTCCAGGGCACGATCCATGGCATAGATGTTACCATAATGTCCTACTACGCTCCCAACGTTAATCCTGGACCTTTTCTGTCGCACCTATGTTCTCTCCTGGCTACACATCAAAGGGGTACGCTTTTGATGGCAGGGGATTCAAACTTAGTGCTAAATCCTGCATTGGATAAATATCCAGCGGAGTGCTCTGGCCCTTCCGCATCAGCGAAGTCCTTTGCACGTACGTTAAATTCTCATGATCTGGTAGATTTATGGCGTGAATTTCATCCTCGGGGGAAAGACTACACTCATTATTCACATCCTCATCATTCGCATTCCAGAATTGATCATGCCTTCGTTTCACGTAAACACCTCCCTTTAGTTCACTCTATTTCTATCTTAACGGTCCCATGGTCAGATCATGAGCCTATCTTGGTGGTCTGTCGATCTCTCCTATGTAGGCCGGCCTCCTCTTCGTGGATAATGAATGACTCCTTGCTTTCATTAAAGGAGATCCAGGCGGAACTACATCGTAAGTCTCAGGAATATTTCCAATTGAACTTGGGTTCTGTCTCTTCTTCAGTAACATTGTGGGAAGTGTACAAGGCGGTTCTTAGGGGACATATTATCCAAATAGCTTCAAGGCGAAAGAAGGAAAGCCAGTCTAAACAGTGTCAGTTGGAATCGAAGTTAGCTTCTGCGTCGGCCCAATTTAAACAATCACCTTCCCCGTCGAACCGTAGACTGTTGGATCAGGCTCGTTTAGAATTGGATCTTTGCTTAACGGATGAGGCTGAGCGCTCTTTACGATGGACTCGCCAGAAGTGGTATAGCAAAGCAAACAAACCAGACTCTATGTTGGCCCGTAGATTGCGTTCTTTTGCGCAGCATCCTAAACCGATATCTTTACGTACTCGTCACAATACCCTTACGAGCAACCCTGTAGCGGTTTTAGAAGAGAGGGCCGACCCTCAGTCTATTTCTGACTTTTTATCTCGTCTGCCCCTGCCTACTTTAACGTCAGCCCATAAGCATTTGATGGATCGTAATATCCAAGTATCTGAGGTTTTGCAATGCATAGCAGACCTGAAAACGGGCAAACGCCCTAGTCCCGATGGATATACGGCACTATACTATAAGAAATTAGCTGATGTACTCGCTCCTCACCTTGCCGCTATGTTTAACGCGGTGAAGGGAGGTTCGAATTTTTCCCCGGACTCGTTAACTGCTAATGTGGTTATGATCCCTAAACCAGATCGAGATCACTCTTCCTGGGCAAACTATAGGCCTATCTCTCTTATCAATATCGACGTGAAGATTCTTACTAAGATCTTGGCTACTCGACTGAATTCCTTCCTTTCTCGCCTAATCAAAAAGGACCAGGTGGGATTTGTTCCCCACAGGCAGGCCGGAGATGCTATTAAACGTATTTTACAATTGCAACATTTGGCCCATACTCGTAAATTCGATATGATGCTCTTATCCTTAGACATCAATAAGGCCTTCGAAACTCTATCCTGGCCGTATCTCCTATCGGTCCTTCACCGCTTTGGCTTCGGTCCTTCCTTCCTACGATGGATCTCTTCGCTATACACATCCCCTCAAGCGAAGCTTAAATACTATGGATTTGAGTCCTCTACGTTCTTGGTTGCCAGAGGCACTAGACAAGGCTGCCCACTTTCCCCTTTACTTTTTATCCTAGCCTTGGAACCATTGGCAGAAGCCATTCGTTTACATCCTGATATTAAAGGGATTGATGTGGCAGGCTCCCAACATAAATTGTCTTTGTTTGCAGATGATATATTATTGTCAATCTCGAACCCGGGGGTTACCTTGCCCAATTTGCTCGCGGTTCTCGATTTCTTTGCAACCCTTTCAGGCTTACATGTTAACCCAGCTAAATCAAGAGCTATGTCAGTTACCCTCCCACCATCACTCTTGACCACTTTGGAACAAACGTTCCCTTTTCAATGGCTTTCGGCCTTACCATATCTAGGAATTAAGCTTACCCCGACATATGACGGACTGTATCAGGCTAATTTTCCCACTGTCTTTCATGAGTTAACAGAGCTATTGTCCTCTTGGTCTCATTTCCCGCTTTCATGGTTCGGCAGAATTAACGCAATCCGTATGACCTATCTTCCTAAACTACTGTATCTATTTCGTGTCTTGCCAGTTCCAGTACCTTCGCACATATTGCGTATTCATCAGCGAAAACTTTTGTCCTTTATTTGGAGCTCTTCACGACCCAGAATTAGCAAACATATCTTATTCGCACGACGGAGTATGGGCGGGTTATCTGTTCCAAATCTCCAGTCTTACTATTTGGCAGCTAACATTGCCCCCTTAGCTCATGTTCATGCATCTCACCACTTCCCCCTGTGGGCTGTTGTAGATATGATGGACTCTCACCCAATACCGCTCTCCTCCTTGACATGGCTTCCTATCTCTCAACGTCCATCTATCCTTAGTCCAACGCTGACGCTTTCGCTACGTCTCTGGGATTCTATCAAATATTCCGCTGGCCTTATCTCTCCTCACCTGCCGCTGTTACGTCTATTGCATAACCCATTATTCCCTCCGGGTAAAGATAATCCTAGACAGTTTGTCTGGTGGCAAGCGCATGGTTTTTATGATGTTCACTCACTCCTATCTCCCACTAGAATAATTACCTTTGACGCTCTGCGTTCTTCTTATAACATCCCTCTCCGAGAACATTTTGGATATCTTCAACTTTGTCACTTTATTAATACACTAATACGCACGCATCCGGGACCGTACCGTCTGTCCCCTTTTGAAAGCCAGTGCAGACATAGACCTCATGCTCCGGGTTTGATTTCCTTGATTTATTCTTCCATTATATCTTATAGAACCCCTCCAGTTCGCTCCTATCATCAGCGTTGGCAGTCTGAATTAGGGGGGACCTTGGATCAACAGGACTGGCAGAACATGACTCAAGCACTATCTAAATGTTCTAGGAATGTCATTATTCTTGAGAATGCCTACAAAATTCTATACCGGTGGTATTATACGCCTGCTCGTCTAGCTAGTTTTATTCCTACATATTCCCCGGTCTGTTTTAGGGGATGCCAACAATCGGGTACTATGGCTCATATCTGGTGGACTTGCCCTAAAGTAAGTAGATTATGGATCAGAGTGTATGCCCTCCTCCGCACTATCCTTCTCGCAGACATTAAGCGTAACCCGTATGAAGCGCTTCTATTTAAACCGCTGGAGGGCCTCCTCCGTTCTGAACGGCAGCTGGCATCATTTTTATTTATGGCAACTTAATTGACAATTGCGAGAGCTTGGAAAACTCCTCTCCTTAGTTTTGAGGCTGTCAAAAACCGAATGAACTTCATAATGGTTAATGAAAAACTGACGGCCATATTGTTGGATACCCATACAAAATTTCTGCAAGTATGGTGTCCCTGGCTGGATGTATCTCAACCTTCGAGATCTGACCAGTCCCTTCTGTCGATATGAGGTTGGATTTCGCTGTGATCGCCCCGGAGCCCCCCCCCCCTTTCTTTTTTTTTTTTTTTTGGTGTTGTTGTTGTCCGTGTCTCTACTGTTTGTCTTTTCCTAACCTCCTGTCAAATCTGTCCTTAAACATATTTTTCGGATAGTGCCTGCACTACATCTGCAATACTACCAACGCAATCTGGATTTATTTGTAATCTCTAGGTTTTGAACATGTATCACCTTTTGGAGAAGGCCTCTTCTCGTGCCTCTCCCGTTCTCTATAATGTTGATGTAGCAAAACTCCCCCTTAGAGTTTATATTATCATTGACCCACAAAGGTTTGTTAATCGTCCTTTCCCAACCCCTTCCCCCATCTTTTCCTACTGGGCACATATGTAAACTTTTCAGCTTATGCCTTTTCCAGTGCATGCCTTGAATTAGCTTCCCCTCGCCCACTACAATTTCTAACTGTTGGTCATTGCATCTATGTTCCGAATGTTTGTTTATCTTTGCTTAATATTCAATAAAGCTCTTTGTAAAAGAAAAAAATAGGAACATATTCTGTGGGTTCAATTAAATGATTTTTAAAAGAAATGTTTATTATGAAACTAATCTTCACACATAAATGCAATAATTACTCATATAAATATACAATATGTCACTCCCCGGTTTTTGTGTCTGCAACATCTCTCACTGATCATTTTTTATTTAAAAGAATAATGGCTCTGTACCACATGTTGAAAATTTTACAACAGGATTGTTTTTACCTCTTGAGAGAAACATTGTTATGGATGTTTGTCAACCTTTGCTACAATCATTTTCAAATTGTTTTACCCCAAGTTCTTATATAATATTTGTCCATTTTAAATTTAAAGGTACAGA
Source organism: Staurois parvus (assembly GCF_062004578.1). NCBI lineage: Eukaryota > Metazoa > Chordata > Amphibia > Anura > Ranidae > Staurois > Staurois parvus. The sequence goes on along the minus strand of NW_028317994.1, from coordinate 16,304,922 downwards.
AGGTTGAATTCTTTGTTACTAAGAAATATTTTGAGGGTAAATTAATTTGATAATTAGGGTAATAAAAACATAATATAGTGCATTTTACTATTCCTTAAATATAATGGCATTGGTTTTTCTTTTTCAGGATAACTAAATGTTCTGCAAACACAGAAAAATAGCTGTTGAACCTGCACTCAGCAATCGCACCTATTAGTAAATAGTTTTTCTGGGCCATCTTAGCCCAACTGAACTATTTAAAGGGACATTAAATACAGCCTCAGCAGCAAGCAGTTATACCAAGATCATTGCTGCAATCTCCAGTACACTGTAACAAATGAAGTCAGAAGCAACAAAGATTAAATCCCTTTCAGTTTTAGTGCTGCCTTTTCCTGGCTGGTACATCTAAAAAAGCATCTGATCTGATGTCTGATGAGCTGCTTTGAAGGGCAGGGAATACATTGAACCCCTGATGTCTCAAGAAAGAGTACCTGGCATTCCCCAAAGTCAAAAACAAGGTGCTTGTTTATCCCTTGTGATATCATGAAAAAAAAAAAATTGTACAAAAAAATGTTAAATAAAATTAATTTAAAAAAAATAAAACGCACCCCCTGTGCTCATATGAAAATGTAAACGCGCACATAGGTCTAACACGCATATGTAAACGGTGATTGCACCATAAAAGTTAGGTATTGCTATGAATGTCGGAAGAAGAGCAATAATCCTGACACCATAGCTCATATTTGACTCTTAAATGATAACCTGTTAAGACTTTAAAGTGTTGCTTATGGACAATTTTAGGTACTGTGCTTTGTGCATGCCTGTGTCACCAATTCACAGGCATGCGCAATTTTAAATTTTGACGTGTCTGATATTTACTTACTCGACACAACACCATATTTTACCCCAAAATTGGGTACTATATTGTGCATGTGTGCCCTAAACTTCATTTAAGTGTATTTGTACCTCTGCTTTCAGAAAATAAATAATGTTTGGGGGTTCTAAGTAATTTTCTAGCAATTAAAATGCTGATTTTAACATGTATATGAAAGATTACCCCAGTAGGCAAAAGGTTAAGTCACATCATTTTTCTCCACATAGATCCAGAATTTATTGGGATCGAATCCAAATATAGCTCTAAATATTACAATGGCACTGTAATATGCATGGAATTTGTGAGACATAATCCTCGCCTGTTTTTTGATTCAGAGGAGATAGTTAAAATTTCCCCTATTTTCCGTTACCTAATATATACAGTCATGGGCAAAAAAATTGGCATCCCTGCTAAGCTCCCTGGATGTAGATGAAAGAGAAAAATTGATCAAAGAGTTAAATGAAGGATTGTTCGAATAGTGCATAAAGAACCTCGATCTACTTTCAGAAAAATTCAAGCTGACGTTTAGGCACAGGGTACAACTGTGTCAGCTCACACTATACGTTGCTATCTGAATGAAAAGGGATGCCATGGTAGGAGATCCAGAAGGACCCCAGTGCTGACACAAACATAAAAAAAAGACATAATGCAATTTGCCAAAACTTACCTGAGGAAGCCAAAATTCTAAACAAAATTAGAGCTTTTTGGTAAACCCCATCATTCTACTGTTTCAGAAAAAGATATGAGGTCTTTAACTATTTGCCAAACGCAGATAGCCGAATGACGGTTACACTGCGGCCGGCCAGTTCTGGGAGGGCGTCATATGACGTCTTCCCAGAACGCGCTCTACTGCGCGCCCCCGGCGTGTCCTACAGACACAGCTGATCACGTGATGTGGTAAAAGGCCAATCACAGCGGCCTTTTACCACGTGATTAGCCGTGTCCAATGACACGCTGATCACCGGGAAATGCAATTGCCGGTTCTCGGCTGCACTTTCCTCACGCTGTCACAGCTCTCACTGTGAAGAAACATTTCCGTGTTTGGAGATTAAATTTCTTTTCCTCCAGAGTACCCCCTTGTCCTCTGTGATGACCTCAGGGTGAACAGCTCTACACCAAGTTCTCTATATGAACCACTGATGTATTTATACATGTTGATCATATCCCCCTTAATCTCCTCTTCTCAAGAGAGAATAAATTTAGTTCCTCTAATCTTTCCTCATAGCTGAGCTCCTTCATGCCTCTTATCAGTTTGGTTGCCCCTTTTCTGTACTTTCTCCAGTTCCCCAATATTCTTTTTGCGAATTGGTGCCCAAAACTACTTTTGGACTAATTACCAGTCATTAATATATAAATAACACTTAATGAGAAGCTTGCCAAGCTATAGTAACTTACTTTTTTGATTGTTTATGTTGTTTTGTTTATCTATATCCATTTTTATTTTACTTATTGGTATTTCTTGACCTAATATTTGCTTGAATAGAAATGACTGAAACAGTAAAAACGGTTTACTAATTATTCCCTTCAAAGAAATAAACCAATTATGTAATTGTTCCTAATATTTCAACCATAGAACTGAGCAAAATAAAAATGACAGAAAACAATTAAACATAATTACTATGGCAAAGAAGAATGAAAAACAAAGTGGTCATTCAAGTGATCACACTGCACGTTACTATATAATGAATCTTCCTAAAACTTGTAAAATTACATTAAAACAAAGGTTTAGCACAGTGTCAAAACATAAAATGCCCAAAGTCATTTTGGTCTCATCACAAAACACGGTGTGTATTCCCAAAAAAATAAACTACAATAGAAATCAAAATATTTATGACTCCCAAAGCATTTTAAAAAAGCACTTACAAAATGAAAGGTGGCATCAGGGGTTTTAGTGTCTCTTCGGGGAGTGCTTTATATAGTCCAACCATGGCTATCAATACAGTTTTATTAAAGTGATTTTGGAGAATACAAAAAGTCATACTATGCAATGATCCATGGGAGATCTGATAAGTGCATTCAGATTCCCTATGTGACAGTCACAATGACTAATAGAACATAATGTAATTTGTATTTTGAGCAAAAAAAAAAATGTTACAACTTTTTTGTAAAGTTGAGATCAGCATAAGAATAGTGAAGGGTTAAACTTTTTATCCAATCTAGCAGATAGAATTTTCACCAATCTTAAAGCCTGAGTAATTTAAAGCGGATCTTCACCCTCGCCCATTTTTTTTTTTTAAACTCGTTTACCTGGTTACAGGTCCTGCACAGTTAAGATACTCACCTGCCCAGAGTAATCAGCGTTGTCCTGCTAAGAACATCTTCTCTTCTGCCCCCAACTCAGCCCCACACCGCCATCCTCTTGAATAACAGCATCGGGAAGCTACCAACTCTTCTGGGCTTAGCTGGCGGTTCTCCCAATAAAGGAGTCGCTAGGCTTGCGTCCTCCTCCTTTCTCAATGAACAACTATGCCTCTTGGGATATGTGATGTACATATCCCAGAAGGCACAGTGGGCAAAGTGCACATCATTCACCTAAACGTATAATGTGCATGGGGAAGGGGGAGGGCCAGAGCTTTTTCTTTTTAAATTTAACTTTTGCAGCCAAATTGGGATGACACTTTTTAATATATTTATAAACTATATAGGGTCTGGTATTAAAAATCCCATTTCAGTCTTTGCAGATGACACCAAGCTGTGCAGTGGAATAACGTCCTTACAGGATGTCTTCAGCTCACAAGCTGACCTCAATGCACTGTTTAATTGGGCAACTATGTGGCAAATGAGGTTTAATGTTGATAAATGTAAGGTTATGCACTTGGGGGCTAAGAATATGCATGCATCATACATACTGGGGGGGGGGGGTACAACTGGGGGAATCAATGGTGGAGAAGGATCTGGGAGTTCTGGTAGATCACAGGCTTAATAATGGCATGCAATGCCAAGCTGCAGTTTCTAAAGTGAGGAAAATCCTCTCTTGTATTAAAAGAGGTATAGACTCCAGAGAGAGAGATATCATATTACCCCTGTACGTATCATTATTAATACCTCATCTGGAATATGCAGTTACATTTTGGGCACCAATTCACAAAAAGAATATTGGGGAACTGGGGAAAAGTACAGAGAAGGGCAACCAAACTGATAAGAGGCATGGAGGAGCTCAGCTATGAGGAAAGATTAGAGGAACTGAATTTATTCTCTCTTGAGAAGAGGAGATTAAGGGGGGATATGGTCAACATGTATAAATACATCAGTGGTTCATATAGTGAACTCGGTGTAGAGCTGATCACCCTGAGGTCATCACAGAGGACAAGGGGGCTCTCTTTATGTCTGGAGGAACAGAAATGTAATCTCCAAACATGGAAAGGTTTCTTCACAGTAAAAGCTGTGAAAATGTGGAATAGACTTCCTCTAGAGTGGATTCTGGCCAGCTCAGTGGATTGCTTTCTTAGATACACAGAATGTAACTGGATACTAACATTTATAGGTAAAGTTGATCCAGGGAATATCCAATTGCCTCTCGTGGGATCAGGAAGGAATTTTTTTCCCTGCAGGAGCAAATTGGATCACACTTTGCTGGGGTTTTTTGCCTTCCTTTGGATCAACTGTGGATATAGGATTATAACTTTTTTTTTAATGGTTGAACTGGATGGACGTTTGTCTTTTTCAGCCAGACTAACTATGTAAGACACTTACTTTATATGTTAAATATTCCCATTCACACAGCTTAACTGTGATTAAAGTATTTAAACATTGCTCCGAACATTTTCACTTGCCCTTTGCTGAAAACACCAAAATTAAACGTTTTATCCCGCTATGTAATGTTGAGGGAGTTAATGCTTACCATCAATAACCCTGTCTGTACTGTGTAAAAAGAGGGGACATGAAGCACATACTATATCTCAGCATGTGCTTTAGCAAGGTTTAGCACACCTGCACACTGCATGTAAACTGATTATTTCTCTGTATCATTACTCCTAGTGATACAATTCTTCAGCTATAGGTGGTCTACTGTGAGAGACCAAGCCAAACTTCATGCATGCAGCATGGTAGCCGCATTTTGCACAAACTGTTCTAACAGGTATCCTCCTAGGGCACCTGTAGTTCAAAACATAGTGGGTCTTGTTGACCTTTTGTTAGTGCAGATACATGAAACTAATCCTTAAAGTGGTAGTACAGTCTCTTTGTTTACATTTACCTACAGGTAAGACAATAATAAGGCTTACCCATAGGTACTATAAATATCTCATAAACATGCACCGTTTGTGAGATATTTACTTGTGTAGCAGCATCGGGGCATCCACTCTGAAGGAACAGCATGCCTGTGCCACTCCTTCAGAGCCTTGTGCTGCAAACCGTGACTCCCGTGCCATCATTGTGCTCAGCCATTCAAGCCATCAGAGCCCAGGAACCCAGAAGAAGACGGGGTGAAGTCACTCTTGAGCTACTGCTAATCAGCAGAACTAGATTGGTGGCATTATTCTTCACTGCAGGTATGCAATACAGTCAGGCCACCAGACCACTACAGTCAGCTGACTGGACAATAAAAGAAAAACAGAACAATCAGGAGGTCATACCTCCTCTGCTCTCTTCTCTCTTAAGCAATTGTTGCTAAGGCTGACCATAGATGCATTGTTTATTTCAATCAGCTGGTGGGCTGATTAAAAAAAAACAATTACAAAACAAGCGGATTCCCCCATTCACACAAGCAAGGTGGATGGAGGAATCCTCTCCAATGTGCTAATGTATTTGGATAGGGAGCGCTCCTTCGCTGTCAGAATACACTGACTGGAGCCACTGCTGATTGGCTGCAGGTGCTGATGAAAGATTTCCAAGAATCCCATTTGAGAGAAGTTGATCATTAGACCAACTTCTGTCAAACAGGAATGGCCATAGATGGATCAAAATTTGGCCAGTTCAGCAGGGAATTTCAATCCATCTATGGCCAGCTTAAGAGTGCAGCCCATCTCTATCCTATTGTGAGTTCACCAATACTGGAGATTACAGGAGGCTGATATCTAGACACACTGAGGTACTAATATTAGTTAATTGTAAATTTACATTATTAAATTAATATTGATGAATAAATATCTGTATTCAACAGTGTGGAATCATCAGCAATATTGTCAAAAGTTCAAGACACACTAAAATCATTTTATTACCTAATTTCTTTTAAATGTATGATCTAATGCAATTAAATGTTACTAATAAAAAACATGTAAAATCTTTGTTATGTTTTCCTTGCTATAGAAAGTGAAGAAATAAAATATAGATTTTGTTCCATTTCTGCTGGGAGCAGGTGGAGCAGCACACACCTATTAAGTCAAATCTCCCAATCTGCTCCATTCTTTTTTATTAGACGCTGTGTGTAGGAGTTGAACATTTAAATGTACAGGCTTGAAAAAGACAAATTGAGCAATTATACTGCAATATGAGCATATATTTCTGTTACAATAACTAATGTGCCCATATATGTGTACTAACATTTGTTATAAGCCATAAAATAAAGATTGTACATCGCACATCTTTATGTCTGCAAGGTACTTTACTAAAAAATGTCGTAGAAAGTTGCTTGGTGGTTATGTGTACATTTGCATTCACTGACAATCATGGGTTCCCTTTAAATCCAAATCAATTTTTAAAAGACCCTTTTATGCATAAAAATGACAGATGTGAGAGAAAGAAAACCAAGGACATAGTATAAGAACACTGTCCACACTGGGTGAGTTAAAATACTAATCCATATCCATGGCAGTTAGTAGTTCTCCCCAGAGCCCGGGGCAAATCAGAAGGGCCGGCAAAAACTGGCAGTGCATCATTTCATAAATTTAATGGTAAACGTTTTAATGTATTTTGAAAAAAGTGATGTCTTACCTTCCAAATTATTAGGTACACCACCACCACCAATGGATATGCATTTTTCTACTGCAACTCAACTGCAAAGATTAGGCCGTGGAAGCATTAGAGTGAATCTGTCAGCCTGGTTTAAGTTTAAGCCCAAACTTTAACTACTTGCCCTCACTCACAGGAAATGTACTGTGGATGGCAGATGCAGGTTCAACAACATAAATGTACGTTGCTGGCCTCCTTCCGGGTTTGGGGCATGCATGTGCGCACCCCCTGCGAACCCATGCTGTGACTGGAAGCAGCATGAAATTGTCAGCAGGTTACATCCAATGATTTTGGCTGAAACCTGCTGAGCGTCTGTGTCCAAACACACAGGACTCTGTAAATAGTGATATGGCTGTTTCTTTTCCATGAAAAGCAGGGAGAAAAAGCAGCCAGATCTGTGAGTAAAAGCAGCACACATTACACCTGTTAGGCACACAGTTAACACCTTGATTTCCCCTTGATGTTAACCCCCTCCCAGCCAGTGTCAGTGTGCAGTATTATATTTGATCACTGTATTAGTGTCACTAGTGACATCAATCTCAGATAGTCAGTGTCCCTTTCAACCAGTGTCTGTTAGTGCCAGATTGCCATCCACACTATCACAGTCCCACTATAAATCGCTGATCACCGCCATTACCAGTATAGCATCTATAAATTCCACTATATATACTGTAACATACCCAACTAGGACAGGGGCTTTTTGGAGGGCACTGCAGGCTAGCCTCTTGCCTACTGACCATGGCCCTGGCATCTGAGAGGGCTCTATTCTTTGGTGTGTGCCTGGAGGGACCTTAGGAGTAGTTTACTTTGGATTCAAGTCCATGTCTCCCCAAAACACACAGACTCTGAGATCTGTGTGTCACTTTGAGAGTCTACCCTCGTGACATGACTCACACTGGCTCTACACTTCCTAGTTCTTTTGAGGTTCTGTAATGCTTGTTTTGTGTCCTTGTTTGTGAGTATATATATTTTATTTAATAAAATCACAGAATTACTGAGGTAATGCTCAAGGTTGGTGCGCTATTTTTTGCTTCACTTAACTAGAATACCTTGGTCCAGTGTCCCAGTGGCGAGGAAGCGGTTCTCTGATGGAATCACCCAATCGGAGGGACAGGCGTTTCATCACATATACCATAGTTTGTAGACACTTTACTTTAACTTAACTTTGATACAAACCAATTAATTTACACTTACTGGGATATTTTTTTTTTCACCAAAGACGTGTTGCAGAATACATTTTGGCCTAAATTTATGAGGAAATTGGCTTTTTTTAATGCTTTTATTAGATATGTTTTATAACAAAAAGTAGACAATACTGGGTTATTTTTACATGAGCGTAATAAAAAAACCCAGTGGCAATCAAATACCACCAAAAGAGAGCTCTATTTATGTGAAAAAAATATATATAAATCTCATTTGGGTAGTGTTGCATAGCAAAAAAATGTCCTTGTAATGAAGGGGGTAAAACCTTCCGCAGGTCAAGTGGTTAATCACAAGTTTTGTTTTTACATTTTGCATTTTAACTCTCTGTACCAATACTAGAATACGTTGTATATATGATTGTCTTGTGCTCCTGTTGTTGATCATAATAAGCATACAACTAAATATAGATAATTTACTATGGTTATATCACAATTATGTCCTTTAGTGCCAATTTAATACTGTAGCAGTGAAAATTGTACATTGTGCTTAGAAAACACAAGTAGAAAGTTTGTCAGGCTCTACTGACCAATTAAGAAGACTAAGGCACGCAACCTGCACTAATTATCCCATCCAGGCTGACGAGATCACACAGTGGCGTCATAATGAAGCGTGACAGCAAATAATGCTCGGAAATCTTACCTCAGAGGACCTAATTTGAGGTTGTATTTTGTGCGTCTGTATAAAATGATACAAATGTGTGAAGGCTTGCAATGAAACACAGCAGCTCATGCTACCTGTCAAAAGACAAATACATGGGACCTCTGTGCCCTAATCAATACTGTCAGGAAGCAAATGTTTCATGTTTCCTCTAATAGGAACACATTCTCATCATTACTTCAGATTTCCTGCTTTGTTTTTTTCTTATGTTTTGTCTTAATGAAAGTCCAGTCTTACGTAGAATATGGTGCAAAGGGTGAATGAAGAATTTGATGTTCATTACTTTATTTGCCATATTTGTCTATATCCTGTAAAGAAAAAAAAAAAAAAAGTAAATGCTTCACAATGAACCCTAACAGTACAATATACACTCACCAGCCACTTTATTAGGTGCACCTTGCTACCTGGTGTGGTCTTCTGCTGCTGTAGCCAATCTGCTTCAAGGTTCTATGTGTTGTGCATTTAGAGATGGTATTCTGCATATCTTGGTTGTAGCGAGTGCTTGTTTGAGTTACTGTTGCCTTTCTATCATTTCGAAACAGTCTGCCCATTCTCCTTGACATCAGCAAGGAATTTTTGTCCATACAACTGCCACTCACTGGATATTTTCTCTTTTCACACCATTCTCTGTAAACCCTAGAGATGGTTGTGTGTGAAAATCCCAGTAGATCAGTAGTTTTTTTTAAATACTCAGACCAGCCCGTCAGGCACCAACAACCATGCCATGTTCAAAGCCACTTAAATCCCCTTTCTTCCCCATTCTGATGCTCAGTTTGAACTTCAGCAAGTCGTCTTCACCACGTCTAGATGCCTAAATGCATTGAGTTCCTGCCATGTGATTGGCTGATTAGCAGTTTGTATTACCAAGCAATTCAACAGGTGTGCCTAATAAAGTGGCCGGGGAGTGTAGATATGTAATCTTTATTTGTATTAATAAAATGCTTTTAATCCTACTCTGGGGAAACGTACTAATACTAAGGTCTTAAGAACTGGAAAAAAGGAAGGGTGGCAGGTAGCACTGTCAAGTGAATACTTATCAGAAAGGGGAACTCTATTTCTGGGCAATTGATGAATAATGCAAATATCTGTAAAACTATTTATTTTTGTTTTCATCTTTCCCTCATTTTCCCTATGCAATAGAACCACTATAACCTTACATGTAAGGCTCCCTTTTTATATGTTTGATCTTTGCCTCCTGAAAAAGACCTGAACACACTTCCATCAATAAGATCACATGAAAATTCTTTTTTTTCTTTCTTTTCATATACACATGACTGGGTACTCAGAGTGAACGCAGGTACAATATATTCAGTGAAAATTCTAAACATTCTCAATGTATTATCTGTAGACCAGAAGACTGTAGACATAGTTTTGAATTGGACATTTCTGCTTTGCCTTTTCAGTAACTTGAGTACTTCTAAAGCCAGCTAAAGTCAGATCGAAATGCTGAACCAGCCAAATTCCAATCCATGTATGGGCAGGCTGGTTGTACTGAAGTCAGGGTGGATAAAAATCAATGATTTTTTAAAAAAAATAAAAAAAAAAATGAGTTTTTTTTATTTAAATCAGATTTTTTTTTATTTAAATCGGATTTTTTTAAATAAAATGTTTTTTGAGGAAAATATATTGCCATCCAAAGGTTATTCCATCATGAAATAAAGATTAGTTTTTTAATTATGTAGAATAAGGCTGTATATGTTTAATTTTTTTGGTAAATAAATTCCATGAATCCATTCACAATGTCATGCTCTTCCAGAGGTTTTTGTAAGATTATTGGGCAGTTTCTCTGCCTACAAGATACTATCACAGATGCTTGGTTTACTTTCGCAGTTCTCAAAACTGAATTTGACTCAGCGGAGATCACATGCCTCTTCTTCACAGCAAAAATGTTATAACATGAACAGAGTTAAGAAAAAGACCTTAATCCTAACTTCTACAAACCTATGAATACAGAATCAACCCCTTCAGTGCTAAATTTCAAGAAGTTCAGTGAATAGAATAGAAACAATATTTTTCTGATTGTTTGGAGTGGAATAGATCTGCACAAGAAGAAAGTGAAACTAAGTGTGAGGAGGAAGGGGCTGACAGTCTAAGTTTCTTAAAATATATATATTGTGTTTAGCCAAATTAGTTAACAAACATGGATGTTTGTTTAAGCAAATAACATATGCTGGAATGTTATTGTTTCAGTTGAATAAATCTATTTAAATTGTTATTAAGTTAATGATTATTTTTCTCCTTCCTAAGTACAACAGAAAAGTTGTCCAAATATGAATGATTAACCTTTTAAACTGGGGATAAAAAAACTAATATGAAAAGTTGTTATTCTAAAAATCTTCATCTACTTGCATATTAAAGTTATACCAGCAAGAATTAGTCTTCATGTAGAAAACTAGGATTTAAATCAAGCCTTACTGACTAGTGATTTAAATCGTGATTTAAATCAAATCCACCCTGACTGAAGTTGATCACTAGATCAATTTCAGTACAACCAGCCTGTCAGGTTTTTTTTATTCCATCACTACCGGTGGCTATGGCAGCCGACAGTGAGGACTATACTCTGATTGCTGGGAAACCTCCTGCTGTCAGAATAGAAAAGCTCTGCGGGAGGGATTCCCCCACAGAGGAAAGAAATTTGCCTAATATATTTATTTATTTCAGGTACTTATATAGCGCCGTCAATTTACGCAGCGCTTTACATATATATTATACATTCACATCGGTCCCTAACCCTCAAGGGGTGTACAATCTAAGGTCCCTAACTCACATTCATACATACACATACTAGGGCCAATTTAGACAGGATCCAATTCACCTACCAGCATGTCTTTGGAGTGTGGGAGGAAACTGGAGTACCCGGTGGAAACACACGCAGGCACGGGGCAACATGCAAACTCCAGGCAGGTGGTGCCGTGGTTGGGATTCGAACCAATAACCCTAGTACTGCCAGGCGGAAGTGCTAACCATTTAGCCACTGTGCTGCTATATGGTCTGCTTAAGACTGCTTTTAAATTTTTTGGGCTAATGGGATTATGGTAATTTCATAAAAAAAGTATCATAGATCATTTAAATGAATTAATTAAATCAGTTTGTTAAAACTGATAGACATAACTGCTACATAAGCCACTATGTAATTTGGTATAGAGCTAGGAGAGCTAAGAGTAAGCTACACCCATGTGGATGGGCACGGTTTCAGTGTTGGGACTCTGAAGTGTTTGCCTAAAAATAAGCAAAAATAGACACATCTACACACTAAATGTCAATTTAGACCCACAAATATATTTTTATATTCAGTTAATAAAGCAACCTGTTTCCTTTTCCTACTTTTCATTAGATTTACATTATAAATATGCATTTTCACTTATTAAAAGTGTGAAACTATTCCAAACACTACATAACATGACTGTTCATTTGTATATTAAAGTGGAACTTCATTCTCTCAATCAACATTGACTATTTTAATCCTTATGTTGTTAGCATTAGTAAATAGATAAGAAGGTACACTATATTGCCAAAATTATTGGGATGCCTGCCTTTACACGCACATGAACTTTAATTGCATCTCAGTCTTAGTTCATAGGATTCAATATTGAGTTGGCCCACCCTTTGTAGCTATAACAGCTTCCTCTCTTCTGGGAAGGCTGTCAACAAGGTTTAGGAGTGTCTTTGGGAATGTTTGACCATTCTTCCAGAAGCGCATTTGTGAGGTCAGGCACTGATGTCAGACGAGAAGGCCTGACCCACAGTCTCCACAATTCATCCCAAAAATGTTCTATCGGGTTGAGGTCAGGACTCTGTCAAGCCAGTCAAGTTTCTCCACCCCAAACTTTCTCATCCATGTCTTTATAGACCTTGCTTTGTGCACTGTTGTGCAGTCATGTTGGAACAGGAAGGGGCCATTCCCAAACTGTTCCCACAAAGTTGGGAGCATGAAATTGTCCAAATTTCTTGGTATGCTGAAGCCTTAAGAGTTCCGTTCACTGGAACTAAGGGGCCAAGTCCAACCCCTGAAAAACAACCCCACACCATAATCCCCCCTCTGCCAAACTTTACACTTGGCACAATGCAGTCAGGCAAGCACTGTTCTCCTGGCAACCGCCAAACCCAGACATGTCCATTGGATTGCCAGACAGAGAAGTGTGATTAGTCACTCCAGAGAACATGTCTCCACTGCTCTAGAGTCCAGTAGCCGAATGCTTTACACCACTGCATCCGATGCTTTGCATTGTACTTGGTGATGCAAGGCTTGGATGCAGCTACTTGACCATGAAAACCCATTCAATGAAACTCTCTACGCACTGTTGTTGTGCTTATCTGAAGGTCACACGAAGTTTGGAGGTCTTTAGCTATTGACTTTTCAGACAGATGGTGACTTCTGCGCACTGTGCGCTTCAGTATGCGCTGAACCTGCTCTGTCATTTTACATGGCTTACCACTTTGTGGCCGAGTTGCTGTTCCCAGTTGCTTCCACTTTGTTATAATATCACTAATAGTTGACCGTGGAATATTTGGTAGCAAGGAAATTCCACAGATGGACTTATTGTACAAGTGGCAACCTATCACGGCAGTCTGCATGCCTAGGTGCTTGATACACCTGTGGCCATGTAGGTGATTGGAACACCTGAATCAAATGATTTGGAGGGGTGCCCCAATACTTTTGGCAATATAGTGTATATTATATTTACTTCTTTTAAACTTTTTTTAAAATGTCTTCATTTACTTCCTGGTTTCCTGCCCCATCAAATGTTGTTATACATTCCAGGAGTCTTCAGGAGGGGTTTTCTCAGCTAATCATGTGCATCCGAATTAAAAAATTGAACAAAATTCAAATCCATTCGTTACCCGAATCAGAATGATCGAACAAACAAATTTTTTTTTAGTAATTTCCCCATGGTCTTGAACTACTATGTGACATCATCTGGATGAAACAAATGCATTCATACATTTCGTTATAATTTTTTTTTTGATTTGTGGACATTCGTTACTATGTATCTCTGAAAGTGAAATTTTTGTCCAAAAAACAAATCGAATCGAAACAAAAAGGGCTACCGTGCCCCCATAAACGAGGGCTGAAAATCCACAATCGTGTGAACCAGGCCTAAACAACAATTAAATTATGAAATTACAGGAGTGGGGCCGACTTAATGGAATTTGTTTATAGCTGACCAGAGTTTGGCTGTAAAAAGTATATGCTCAGGCAAAAATCTAACAAAGCTGAATTTTTGAACATAAAATGCTTTTCTCAGAGTCCATTGAGGGACACGGTATGATGCTAATTATGTAACACAGTGTAATACTGTCACCTTGGAGAAATGGCTACTAAGCACATAGAAAACCATAGGTTGCCCCCCTTGAGGCTAGTCATCACCCCACTTTGCATGTGCTCAGCAAACAAGAATCCTATCAATAGAACAACTGCATTTGAGGGAGATGTGTCCTTCAATGGGGTCCAAAAAAGGATTTCACAATGAGTTCCAAAAACCCTTTTTTCTCTATCGCTCACTGAGGGACACTGCCTGATGATACTTAAGCAACCTATAAATGTCCATAAGCAGTGAGGCAGAAGCAGACATATCGACTTTGCAGAAATTAGAAAAAGAATGCACAGAATACAGCCTTTCATATCTGAAGCACAGAGGCCTGATGGTAAAGAGCCAAGAAACACTCACTGCTCTTGAAGGCTAGGCTTAGAGGAAAAGGAGGCACTTATCTTGCAACTCATAGGTCTGCACAATAACCTGTCAAATCCACATAGAAATAGAGGATCTAGAAGACAGGTTTAAAAAAAAAAAAAAAACAACAGCACAAAGGATTCAATTAGAAGTGTCTATTGTATTTAGGGCTTTGATCTTCTATCCTTTGACCCCTCAATACCCCCACAAAATGGTAATCTTCTGGTGCTGTGGGGGTGAATACAGTTGCTATAACTGTCAAAGGCACTTATCAAGAGTGCTTACTATGCCTGGCTTTTCCTCCCCACTTTCATAGAAGCTGTAGTTCAGCTGCCATCAATGAACAGCAGTCTTTGAATAGAGGAGGTGTACCTTTCATTCATCTATTTGAAAACTGTAAAAAGGTTTAAATAAGAACCTTCAGATTTTTCATTCTGAGGAATGGGAATGAGAACCCTGAATGGGTAAAAAAGTCTTTGTCTGATGCTAAAGTGGACAGAGGTAAAACGCTGTTTTGTAACCTTTGGATACAACCTCCAGCACCATGTGTCAGATATGCTAGTATCCCCAATACTCTGCTGAAGAAGCTGCTGGAAGAAGACCCTACATGAATTAACAGAATAATCCACAGGTTGTTATCCCCAGCTTGGCCATTTGGAACCCACTGAATCAGAGGTGGAAAAGGAAGACATGTAGGCAACTGGAACTTGGCTACTCTTACTCGCCTTCACAACTTAAATGATCTTGGCCAACAAAGAGTCAAAAAGACAGTCTGCCACAAAGGGTATACGAAAAAAGTCCTTCTTACACTGTTGCTCTGCCAATTAGCACTTACACCAGAGTGCACTGCAAATCTGGATAGACCATGGACACTGAGCTGGGGTAAAAGAGAAGACTTAGAGAACTGGACAGTCATCTGTACAATGGAGACTTCTAGCTGAGTTCCCTGTACTCTGATTTGTTTTTAGAGGAGACGCTGTCACTCTTAGGGAGTACACCAGATGCTACTCTGTGTGAACTGTGAGAGAGACTCTTTGGAGTCCTGTAAAGTGCTCTGCACCACTAGATGCAAACCTTAAGATGGTCTTGTGCATGCTCCCTTTTCCAAGTGATGCAATATCAAAAGCCTGAGAAGGAGGAGGCGGGAAAATTAAAATGGCGAATTAGGTCTAACAGTGCTTGAGCACTGGAGCAAAGAAAACACACAAACTGAGATTTAAAATAGAGCTGGGGTCCCAAAGCAATCCCAGTATTAAAAAGGAAAATGTTAACTCCTCCACAAACTGACCTCAGTAAAACAAGAGCATAAAGCTTGCCAGTCACTCACAACAGTGAGCCTTCAGAGATGGGGCAGGTGAACCGTCATACCTAGTCTTCAAACTCTATAAGGAATCCATAATTCTTTCAATTCAAGCAAAAATAAAAAAAAATAGCAGAAGGGAAAGAGACATACAGTACATTCTCCTAAGGAGACTAAGTGGAATTGGGCACGTGTGATGTAGAAGGGGGCTGAAATTCCTTTTTCTATGTTGCTAGCATACACTTTTCCTATAGGCTTCAGAATAACCTTGGGTTGCTTAATTATCATCATGCCGTGTCCTTCAATGGACGACAGAGAAAAACATATGTAGCACCTGTTACGAATACATGCATGTTGTCTCCTTAAATACACAAAATGATCCTGCCAAAAGACAGTCAGCTCCTAACTTTGTGTAGTGAGCTAACAATACTGCTGCACTGAATTTGCAGAGGAGGAATGCTGCAAATGCAAACAATGAAGTGATATGAACATGAGGAGAGGGTGAGGTGCTGATATAGTATAGCAAGGAAGAACTGGGAGAGCAGGGCTGGGCAGAGCTGTGTGCCCACTACAAACATTTATAGCAGGCAGTAAGTGAATGGAACTCTCCCCCAAAAGACATATGAACAACATTAAATATTTTTTTGTTTTAATAATGCTTATAATGTTTTTATGTTTTCTATGACCCTCTTGAGATCTCTCCAATGTCCTTACAGGTAATAGACATCACTGGGACAGGAAGTAATAGGAAATCTCCTCAACCACACAAAGCAATAAAATACCTAATAAGAGTCTATAAACTTGCCAGGACTAAAAAAAATTTGATTTGGTTAAAGGATAAATTCACCTTTTTAAAAAAAAAAAATAAATGCTAATTTTTTTGCAAATAAAGCATTGCACCAGCGATCAGCAGATTGCTGGTGCCATGCAGGTCTCCTGCAAAACTGTCAGTATATTTCCTTGCCTGCACGGGATGGCGGTATATATACTGGAATTTTTTTTTTTTAATACTAGTAATGGCGTCAATCAGTGACTTGTAGCGGTACTGCGGCGGGCATTCTGACACTGGGGGGGGAACTGACTAACTGCCACTGACATCCCCAGTGACACTAATACAGTGATTAGTGCTAATAAAAAGCACTGACACTGTACTAATGACACTGGGCAGGAAGGGATTAACATATGGGGCAATCAAAGGGTTAATTGTGTGCTAGGGAAACAAGGTGCTTTGTATGGCTCTGCTGTGTAGAGCCATACAAAGCAGCCTGTTCGTGCTGATAGGGGAGAGATCTGCGCTGGTTACACACAGACCTCTCCCCTTTCACTGTTCCTTGGTGATCGCTGGGTGCTGGCAGGAAATCTCCTGCCGGGACCTGGTGATTGACAGCTGTAACTGCCAATGGTGGCGCAGGTAGGGATGTGCGAATGCCCCCTACCCGTAAATGTAAAATCACTTATATATATGTGATTTTGTGCAGCCCTGTAGCAGTAGTTCTGCTATAGGGCGGTCGGGAAGCGCTTCAAGTTTGGATAACGTGTATCATGACTACAAGAGCACATTTTATGGGTTAGAAAACTGCAAAACGTATGCCAACTTTTCCAAAACTTTAACTCGGTACTGTATTTTTAACAGTACTGTTTATTGTGGATAATGAAGAAATTACCTATACCAAAAAACTAACTTTTAAAAGGAGGAATGTACTTGTTTTAGTGGCTGCCATGATTCAACAGAGCTGCCATGAGTCAACAAGAAATAAATGAACAAATAATTGAACATACACATTGTATGCTAAAAAAAAGCTTGTCAAAGACCAATATAAATATGATGTATTGAATGATACGATATATTTGAAGACTGCAACATAACAAAATGTATCCATGCTGACTGAATATGAAGTGACAGATAAGGGAGAAGGAGAAAAGGTCACTGGCTCTGAAAGTGATAGTGGTAATAAATTAGTCAGAGGTAACCACCTTTGTCTGCTACTCTCTGCTCCCCAAGTAACGTCAAACTATAAGTAGGCCTGACAGGTAATAGATTGAGCTGGTATTAGTTCAATTGATTTTGAATTTCCTTTCACTTGCCTAGTATACTAGAGGTAAACAGCCTACTGTGATACACTGTTTGCATAAGTACAGATCTCACTGATGGTATGGATAATGGAACTGAGTTGTATCTCCAAATGTACAGATCTTGCTTGTGGTATGGACTTCAAGGAGTGAGCTGTGCGCAAGAGCAGCCTTTTTCAACCAGGGTGCCTTCTGGGTTCTTCAGAGGTTCTTGGCAAAATGCCTAAAATTGCCACAAAATGCCCCAAATTGTCAACAAGCAATTGAGTGGATCAAGCCTGCTTTTTTGCTACACAAAGCCACAATTTATTTTTTGCAGCACTACAACCTTAGTACCGTGTGAGCCAGCCACAGGTGTCCTAACAACCAGTGATGTCATCAGTTGATAAGATGGATGTTGGACACCAGCACAGCATCCTTGTTTGTTCCTCCCCTGCCCCTCTCCATCAATACTGGGGTCACATTAGCAGAAAGTACTCACCCTATCTACAGTATGTTCCAGTGCTGCCCCAAGCATTGTTTTTCATGGTCTATCACTGCTACTCTTCCAGGTTGAATGATAATCTAACATCATTCAAGGTCTGTCACTACTGGAGAATGAAGAGGGTAATGAGGATGTGGTAGATCATGCGAGTGGAACAAAGATCCCAGGAAAAAGTATATATGCAGAAGAAAAATCCACCCAAGTCTTGCTATCGATATCTGAACTGCATTTTGGCTTTACATTGGAGTTCTAGAGAAAAGGTTTTTTTTCCCATTTTGGATAAAGTGGCCAAGAGTTAACCACTTGGCGACCACCTCCTGTAGCTTTACTGCTACAGGCCAGCCACCCTGCGCAAAATCACGTATATATACGTGATCCTCGGTTCTGCCGTGTTCACGGGCTGGGGGCCCACGCACCAGTGCTGTGGTTCGATACAGCACCGATCACTCACCAGATCCAGGCACATGATGTCCTGGACCTGCTGATCGGCTGTATCGAATCAGAGATCTCTCTGTGCATGAGTTTACATTACACAGGTTTTCAAAACTTTGTGAAAAAAAATGTGATCTGCAAAATACTCACCATGCCCCTTAATACATTTCTTGGGGTGTCTACTTTCTAAAAAGGGGTCACTGGGGGGGGGTGCTATCCTGGCATTTTGGGGCCTCTGAAATTGTGATAGGTAGTGAGGAAATGAAATGAGGAAATTAAGCACTTTTAGGCTTTCAAAAGGGTAATTGGATTTCGGGGTCCCGTATGCAGCTGTGCATACAAAAAGTCTCACATGTGGCATGCCCATACTCAGGAGAAATAGCAGAATATTTGGGGGTGTAATTCCACCTATACCCATGGCATGTGTGAGCAATATATCTTTTAGGTGACAACTTTGTGTAAAGAGAAAACACTTTTTTTTTTTTTAGGTCAATTTTCCAAACACTTGTGGAAAAAAAATAAATGTTCCATGGACTCAACATGCCTCTCAGCAAATAGCTGAGCGAACTATTGGCGCATTATAAATACTGTATAATAATAATAATAATAATTTGGGGGGGGTGTTTGTACTGCCCTGGCATTTTAGCACCTCAAAAAATGTGATAAGCAGTCAGAAAATAAAAGCTGCGTAAATTCCAGTATCTATGCCATAGTTTGTAGACGCTATAACTTCACAATTAATATACACTTATTGGGATTTTTTTTTACCAAAGACTTGTAGCAGAATACATTGTGGAAAAAATTTATGATGAAACTTGAGTTTATTGGATATTTTTTATAACAGAAAGTAGAAAATGTTGGATTTTTTCAGAATGTTCAGTCTTTTTTCATATATATCACAACAAATAAAAATCCCATTGGTGATCAAATACCACCAAAAAAAAGCTCTATTTGTGTGAAGAAGAAAAAAACTACATAAATTTTGCTTGGGTACAGCGGTGCATGACCAAAAATTTATCAGCTGAAATAGAGCAGTTCCGAATAGCAAAAAATGGCCTGGTGAGAAGAGGGGTAATTCTTCTGAAGGGCAAGTGGTTAAAAAAGATTATTTCCTTATTGCTGTCTGTGTAACATATATTTCCCCTCTGTCCCAGTGATGGTTTTGTCACCAGGACAGGAAGCATGCGTGCAAACTTTTATCTGTAAGCATGTTCACCTAGAGCAGTGGTTCTCAACCTTTCTAATGCCGCGACCCCTTAATACAGTTCCTCATGTTGTGGTGACCCCCAACCATAAAATTATTTTCGTTGTTACTTCATAACTGTAATTTTGCAGTGGGAGGAATAGTGCCCCATCGTTGGGTGTCAGTGGGAGGAATAGAGCCCCATCGTTGGGTGTCAGTGGGAGGAATAGCGCCCCATCGTTGGGTGTCAGTGGGAGGAATAGCGCCCCATCGTTGGGTGTCAGTGGGAGGAATAGCGCCCCATCGTTGGGTGTCAGTGGGAGGAATAGCGCCCCATCGTTGGGTGTCAGTGGGAGGAATAGCGCCCCATCGTTGGGTGTCAGTGGGAGGAATAGCGCCCCATCGTTGGGTGTCAGTGGGAGGAATAGCGCCCCATCGTTGGGTGTCAGTGGGAGGAATAGCGCCCCATCGTTGGGTGTCAGTGGGAGGAATAGCGCCCCATCGTTGGTGTCAGTGGGAGGAATAGCGCCCCATCGTTGGTGTCAGTGGGAGGAATAGCGCCCCATCGTTGGTGTCAGTGGGAGGAATAGCGCCCCATCGTTGGTGTCAGTGGGAGGAATAGCGCCCCATCGTTGGTGTCAGTGGGAGGAATAGCGCCCCATCGTTGGTGTCAGTGGGAGGAATAGCGCCCCATCGTTGGTGTCAGTGGGAGGAATAGCGCCCCATCGTTGGTGTCAGTGGGAGGAATAGCGCCCCATCGTTGGTGTCAGTGGGAGGAATAGCGCCCCATCGTTGGTGTCAGTGGGAGGAATAGCGCCCCATCGTTGGTGTCAGTGGGAGGAATAGCGCCCCATCGTTGGTGTCAGTGGGAGGAATAGCGCCCCATCGTTGGTGTCAGTGGGAGGAATAGCGCCCCATCGTTGGTGTCAGTGGGAGGAATAGCGCCCCATCGTTGGTGTCAGTGGGAGGAATAGCGCCCCATCGTTGGTGTCAGTGGGAGGAATAGCGCCCCATCGTTGGTGTCAGTGGGAGGAATAGCGCCCCATCGTTGGTGTCAGTGGGAGGAATAGCGCCCCATCGTTGGTGTCAGTGGGAGGAATAGCGCCCCATCGTTGGTGTCAGTGGGAGGAATAGCGCCCCATCGTTGGTGTCAGTGGGAGGAATAGCGCCCCATCGTTGGTGTCAGTGGGAGGAATAGCGCCCCATCGTTGGTGTCAGTGGGGGGAATAGCGCCCCATCGTTGGTGTCAGTGGGAGGAATAGCGCCCCATCGTTGGTGTCAGTGGGGGGAATAGCGCCCCATCGTTGGTGTCAGTGGGGGGAATAGCGCCCCATCGTTGGTGTCAGTGGGGGGAATAGCGCCCCATCGTTGGTGTCAGTGGGGGGAATAGCGCCCCATCGTTGGTGTCAGTGGGGGGAATAGCGCCCCATCGTTGGTGTCAGTGGGGGGAATAGCGCCCCATCGTTGGTGTCAGTGGGGGGAATAGCGCCCCATCGTTGGTGTCAGTGGGGGGAATAGCGCCCCATCGTTGGTGTCAGTGGGAGGAATAGTGCCCCATCATTGGTGTCAGTGAGAGGAATAGTGTCCCATCATTGGTGTCAGTGGGAGGAATAGTGCCCCATCATTGATGTCAGTGTGGTGGAGGGGGGAATAGTGCCCCATCATTGGGGTCAGGGGGGGGAATAGTGCCCCATCATTGGTGTCAGTGGGGGGGGGGAAATAGTGTCCCATCGTTGGTGTCGGTGGGGGGAGGAATAGTGCCCCATTCTTGGTGTCAGTGGGAGGAATAGTGCCCCATCGTTGGTGTCAGTGGGGGGAGGAATAGTGCCCCATCGTTGGTGTCAGTGGGGGGAGGAATAGTGCCCCATCGTTGGTGTCAGTGGGGGGAGGAATAGTGCCCCATTGTTGGTGTCAGTGGGGGGAGGAATAGTGCCCCATCGTTGGTGTCAGTGGGGGGAGGAATAGTGCCCCATTGTTGGTGTCAGTGGGGGGAGGAATAGTGCCCCATCATTGGTGTATGTGTGGGAGAAATAGTGCCCCATCGTTGGTATTAGTGACAGCAATGATGGGGCACTATTCCTCCCACTGACACCAATGATACTTACCTTGCTGACCCCTGCTCCAGCCTGGGCTCGCTCTCTCCCTCTCCCATCTACAGCCTGCATACCTGGCTGCAGCAGCAAAATTTGCACTTACCTGTCAGCTGTCTTCCTTCTCTGGCCGCTCTCCTCTTCACTTGCCCCGGCAGCTCCCTCAATCTTCTTTGATCTACGCGCGCTGCCGCTCGGCTCCTCCTCTCCAAGCTCCACCTCCTCGCTGGTGATTGGCCGCCTGTGTGCCTCTCCTGAGCTACAGTTCCGGTGGCCAATCAGCGGCGAGGAGGCAGAGCTGTTGAGCGATCCCGGAGGTGTGGCCAGGTGACAGGGGCAGCATATCATCCCGCCCACACATCGCCTGAGACAGAGGAGCGGTGTCTCGGTTCCTAAGACCATCGGAAATATGTGTTTTCCGATGGTCTTAGGCGACCCCTGTGAAATGGTCGTTCGACCCCCAGGTTGAGAACCGCTGACCTAGACCCTCACGCTTCCCATATAACACAAACTTGGAGACATTGGTATGAAATATATTGTTACAAAACCACACCTAACTTAAAGTGAAAACCCCTTAGGACCCAATGCATAAACAACTCCCCCCAGAGTCCTCAAATGTAAGTAAAGGCAATTAAGGTCACTCTAAATAAAACAAAATACCCAATGTCCAACCAAGTAAAAATAAAATTATAATTCAAAACCTTGCAAAGTCCTCCGTATACCCTGATAGAGTCTTCTTTAAGTCCACCAGTTCTTAGTGATCCTTAAATCTCCAATACTCCTCAAAACAATGCGTCTTCTTCTACCCTTAGTCCTTAAAATAAATAAACTAAAAATAGTCCATTATCCTTAAACACAAATATAAATAGTGCATGTGCATGTGCATCCAAATGTTCACAAAACCAGTGTCCAGTGATCACATGTACATCCAGTGATTGGGGTTCCTGCTTTTATCCAAACTGAGCAGGAACTCGCTTGTGTAATCAACACTTCTCCATGTATGGTGAGTAAGTGCCACACCACACAACGAGTGATCAAGCAGTGCAATCAAATCATGTGACAACTGCTTATCAATGTACCTTACCAAATAGACAGGTAATGCAGACTTTATAACAGACAAACTCTCTTGCTCCAGGATCCTTCTGACACTGTGGAGTCAATTATCCTTCATGTAATGTGAATCCGTGCCCCAACAAACATCAACAAGTGATCAGGTAACACGTGATATGATAATAAATGTGACACCTGTCAACCCATATCCTTACCAGATTGACAGGTAGTGCAAGCTTTAAGGCTCAGTTCACACTAGCCTTGTCAGCAGGCATCAGACAGGCATTTGGGAAGCGTTTTTAACGCTTCTCAAACGCCTATGAAAATTCTGCACATGGCAGCACACAGTGCTGTTCACACTGAAACATTAGAGTCACGTTGCGGCAAAACTGACACCTCGTTTCGAGTCAGGAGGAGTTGACGCCTCTCATTCAAGTCTATGGTACCGCTCCAAAAATGCCTGGCAGGTGTTTGCGGTGCGGTTGCGAGGCGGTTGCGAGGCGGTTGCGGAGCGTTAATACCATTTAACTTCATTATAGGCATTTGTGATTCGGTTTTAAATGCTTGGCAAACATCTATCAACCGCCTCAAAAAAATGCATGGGGCATTTGGGGAGCGTTTGAGGAGAATTAAAAACACTTCCCTAACGCCTGTCAAACGCTATAGGAGTGTTTGGCAAGAGTTAGAAATAAAGTCAAGTGTGAACAAGCCCTAACTCAGACCAGGTTGCTGTTCCAGGTTTTTAGTACCAAACTCCAAAATCAGTGATGTAAATGCTGTCACAGCCGCTACTTCTCTTGCAGCTGACTGATCTGATCCACTCCTGAGCCCTAGTCACACACCACAACGGCTCTGCACCTCTGCTCTCTGCAAGAGAGTTTGTCTGTAATAAAGTCTGCACTACCTGTCTATTTGGTAAGGTACATTAATTGGCAGTTGTCACATGATTTGATTGCACTGTTTGATCACTCATTGTTGTCTGGCGTTGCACTTACTCACCATACATGGAGAAGTGTTGATTACACAAGCGGTTCCTACTCAGTTTGGATAAAAGCAGGAACCCCAATCACTGGATGTACATGTGATCACTGGACACTGGTTTTGTGAACATTTGGA
The DNA here is from genome assembly GCF_062004578.1 of Staurois parvus. Lineage (NCBI taxonomy): Eukaryota > Metazoa > Chordata > Amphibia > Anura > Ranidae > Staurois > Staurois parvus. The sequence continues at coordinate 16,280,923 of NW_028317994.1, read as the reverse complement.
TGCACATGACTATTTATATTTGTGTTTAAGGATAACGCACTATGTTTATTTATTTTAAAGACTAAGGGTAGAAGAAGACACATTGTTTTGAGGAGTATTGGAGAATAAAGGATCACTAAGAACTGGTGGACTTAAAGAAGACTCTATCAGGGTATATGGAGGACTTTGGAAGGACTTGAATTATAATTTTATTTTCACTTGGTTGGACATTGGGTATTTTGTTTTATTTAGAGTGACCTTAATTGCCTTTACTTACATGAAATATAACAAGTTTTCTGAACGCAGAATAGACAACAGAGCATTTAAAACAGTGAGTTATCATAATGAATGTCTTTCTATTGGTTTTTTTTTCCATTAATACATTTTAGGTTTCCTCTGCTCTTTGATCCAGGGAAACTGAACTGCTCAATTCCATCTTTTACTAACAACATGCGTCAGAAATTTTGTAATTGCAACCAGGGCTGGAAAGAGTTGAGAGAGGAGTTCAAACATTCAAATAAAATCAATATAGGCCATACTCAAATCTATTGGTATCACTATTACAACTGGTAATTATTTAATATACCATTAAAATAAAAACCTGTTTTACTTCTTGCTAGCTTTAGCATTCTGTCATTTAGTCGCAATCTCCAGGGCTTTTTCTACAAGGTCAGTAAGTTCAGGTTTATAGACTGTACTCCCATATTGTTTCGATTTTTACTACTAATTATAACACAATTAAATTTCACCTTTGTACAGTAATAAATCAAACACCTAAAGTTTTGAAGTCACTAAAATGTTCTTTGTTATTCCATTTGTCTGACTTCTCCAAGTCATGGCAGTGAAACACAAAAATGCATTAAAAAAAATAAATGCATTTCATAGCTTGTTAAATTATGTTTGTGCAGTATTTTAAAATATTCATTGTCCAGCTTGAATCTGTCTGGTAGTCTGTTTAAGGTTATCTGTGAAACGATCTAAAAACATGCAGATGTGTGTACAATTTTCAAACTGCAGCATGCTAGATTTGGGCACGTGCAGCTGGGAAAAACTGGACATGCCTCGAGATTGTATAAAGACAAATTTGGCCCTTGAATAGTAGGTCATTAGGATGGTGGAATTTAACTTAAACTCATAGGATTTCAGAAGTTCAATTATAGAAGGAGTTTGGTAAATTATAATGACAGCAGGGGGCTGGTCAGGGAGCTTCACCACTACCATATGCATACTCTATTGACTATCAGCAATACTAAAATGCAAAGCTGAAAAAGCAGCTTACTCTTCCAAAAAAGTCAGTGATTGCCCTCCATCAGACTGAAGCACAACTATATATCAAACATGTCCTGAAAATAGTTTTTCAAATGACCGGCATCATAAAAGTGTAGCTTTGGTGTTCCAGCAATTTTTTTTCTTTTCTTCATTAGTATGTCTTTTAATACATTCTCATACTAGGTTTATTCCACTGAGACAGATACTAGAACGTCTTTGACATAAAGCTTTTTATTTACGTTTTAGGCCGTCTGTATTTTGCCTCACTTATTTCTCTAATGATGGCTATTATGAGTGACTACGTAGGATGGACATCTATGGTTCAGGGATAATGAAGACAAAATGTGGACTATTACTGCCAAACGCGATCAAATTAGCAGGACCCAGATAACGATCTCTGTGACACACATGTACAAGCAATTATTTTATCCTTCACAGAAAGTTGACAAAAAAAAAGTGAACAATTCTTCCACTTATGGGAATCTGTGAACTTGCTGAGTTTTCTGTGGAGACTATGCTTTCTAGCGCTAATAACTAAAGAATGTCACCTCTGGTTTCAGGCTCTCTTCTGTTCGTCACTCTTACATCAACATGTGACCTTTCCATTCTCAGCTAAAAGTAAAATAGGTATATGTGGGCTTGTGTATGTTCAATGACTTTTAGCACTATTGTTTAGGCAGTCCATGAGTGTTCTACATGTTTCTCTTAAGGTCTGTTATAAGCCATGCTTTTGGGAAACTACACATCTAAAGCTCATACAAGCAAAAGCAAATTGTGTAATGACTTGTTAATTTGACAAATATCTTGATTTTGACCCCTGAAAACAGAACTCTTGACCGTTCTTTAATACCTGGTGGTATTTCTGCTCAAAGGATACTGAAACAGTCTCACATGTCAAAAAAATATTGCTAGTTTATGACAAACAACGCAAAATCTATAGCTTTGGAAAGAGGGACAGATCAATTAGTGGGTAGTTGTAGGGCCAGCTCATTAGTTGCCAGGAAGAGCCAATGTAATGAACAGCTGGATGGGGCAGTTATGCTCCTGAAATTGATTAGTGATGATAGGGAAGCACTTTAAAGAGAGCATTTACTAGGTACAGGCTAACAAATAACAATCTGTCTCTGGAGGAAGGAGAAAATTGTCTCTGGAGGAAGGAGAAAATTGCCCTATGAAGAGTCTTATAAGTGAAATGTCATTTCCTTTCCATAATAACTTACTCAAAATCTTCTAATAAGAAAATATGGAAAACAAGATATACACTCACCAGCCACTTTAACAGGCACACCTTGCTAGTACCAGGTTGGACACCTTTTGCCATCAGTACTGCCTTAATTCTTCATGGCATAGATTCAACAAGGTGTTGGAAACATTCCTGAGATTTTTGTCCATATTGACAAGATAGCATCACGCAGTTGCTGCAGATTTGTCAGCTGCACATCCATGATGTGAATTTCCAGTTCCACCACATCCCAAAGGTGCTCTATTGGATTGAGATCTGGTGACTATAGAGGCCACTGGACTGGATGGGTACACTGTAGTCATAAAGGGATGGACATGGTCAGCAAAAATACTCAGGTAGGCTGTGGTGTTTAAACCAGGGTTTGACAATTCCCAGGTGCTAGATAGCCAGGGCGACCAGAAACTGCATCCTGGCGCCTGGGCCCCCCTCAGCCCACACTGCTCTGTTGTCCCCCACCCCACATCCTCGGCCGGCACCTCTCCCCCGCCCCACAAAGTGGGACCCAGCATTCTGGGAGCCCTGGAGTCTCCACCATCCCTCCCGTGCACAGAGTCCAGGAGGAACACAGAGCTGCACAGCTCTATGAAAGCCAGCCCCCTGGAGAACACCACAGCCCCCCCAAAGCCCATGGAGCGGATGACATGGCCTCCCACACCAACCCCCCCCACAGAGCCCATCAATGCCACCTTCAACTGTGGCGGTACTCCCTACCAGAGGACCTGATTCACCAGGGCCACCAAGTCCCGCCACCTGTGCGACAGCGGACAGCCCCACCCACGGTGCTGACCCCCCCCAACCAACCACAACAACCAGCTGGACATCTGGAGGAGCCACTGCTGGACAGGTGAGAGCTGTTCCGCTGCCTCCTTCGGTGACGCTGCCCCCCATCTGTCCTTCTGCCCCCCACCTGTCCTGCTACTCCTCACCTCTCTTTCTGCACCCAACCTGTCCTGCTACTCCCCACCTGTCTCGCTGCCCCCCACCTTTCCCGCTACTCCCCACCTGTCTCGCTGCCCCCAATCTATCCCACTGCTCTCTTCCTATGATGCTGCCCGCCACCTGTGAGGCTGCCCCCCCCCATCTGTCTCGTTGCCCCCCTCCTGTGGCACTGTCCCTCACCTATCCCGCTGCCCCCCTTGTGTGACGCTGCCCCCACCTGTCTTTCTGCCCTCTCTTGTAACACTGCTTCCCACCTGTTTCACTGCCCCCCACCTGTTCTTCTAACCCCCACCTGTCTCGCAGCACCACCCCACCTGTCCTTCTACTCCCCACCTGTCTTGCTGCCCCCCACCTGTCTCACTGCAGCCCACCTGTCTCACTGCACACCACCTGTCTTTCTGCCACTCACCTGTCTCGCTGCACCTCACCTGTCCTGCTACTCCCCCCCGTCTCACTGCACCCCACCTGTCAAGCTGCTCCCCTCCTATGATGCTGTCCTCCACCTGTCCCTGTCACCCTCCTGTGATGCTGCACCCCATCTGTCCCACTGTCCCCCACCTGTTTCTCTGCCCCCCTCCTGTGACACTGTCCCCCACCTATCCCGCTGCCCCCCTCCTGTGATGCTGCCTCTTTCCTGTGACATCCCCCTCCTATGATGCTGCCACCACCTGTTCTGCTGCCCCCTCCTGTGAGGCTGCCCCCACACCTGTCCTGCTGCCCCCCACCTGTCCCATTGCCCCCTCCCATGACAATTACCCCTCCTGTCCCACTGGCCCCCACCGGTCTTGCTGCCCCCTCCTGTGACGCTGCACCCCGTCTGTCCTGCTGCCCCCCTCCTGTGACACTGCCCACATTCTATCCTGCTGCCTTCCTCCTGCCCCCCTCTTCCTGTCACGCTGTCCCCAACCTGGCTCCTAACCTTTTTAGCTGGCTCCAAGATTCAAAGCAAATTTGTCAAGCCCTGGTTTAAACAATGCTCAATTGGGCCCAAAGTGTGTCAAGAAAATATCCACCACAACATTACACCACCAGTCTGAACCATTTATACATTGCAGGATGGATCCATGCTTTCATGTTGTTTACGCCAAAGTCTGACCCTACCATCTGAATGTCGCAGCTGAAATCGAGACTCATCAGACCAGGCATTGTTTTTCCACAACTGCCAGAAGAACTATCCCAAAGGACTGAGCCAGAGAAAAGAGATGACATAGAACGTACAGTAGCTTGCTGACTGCATATTTGGTCGGGAATGGCACCAGCCCGTTTGGCCTAAGGGGTGGATAAAGCCCTAGTAGAATAAGACATAAGGCTCAGTACACCTCTTGGATAGCTTTTTTAGTCCAATAACATATTTTTGGATGCTTGATGACCTTTACTTTAATCAGATGGCTTCTGACTTTATAAAAAGGTACTGCAATGTACAGTTTCTAACATCAAGCAAATATAGTTCTTCCTCTTTCTTGTTAGCAAGACGAGAGCATAAGTAGGGCAATACAATATCTCAAGATGAATGACAATTAGGTGAAACGTTAGGTAGGAAGTCTTAATCAGTATTGAGAATAATTTTAACTCCTAAGAAAGGTTGTGTTACAAACAGGGCTTGCATCTCAATGATGAGCCTAGCTGAAGTAACAGCCACCAGTAGGGCCGTGCCAATAGAAATAACCTGTGGGTTTGAAATTAGTTTTGACCAGCCTCTGAAAAACCAGAGAGATTAAAAACAGATTTTAATTGGAATTGGTCTAGATCTTGAAAGGGCTTTCTTTGGTCCAAAAAGACACTTGGAAGAGGCAACCCATACCTTTAATGTGCAGACAGCCATACCTTGATCTGCACAAAACTAACAATTTCAAACACAGTTTTGCTATACATAACTCTGGTGACCTTTTTTCTACAAGCAATAAGACTTAACCACTCTGCCCTTACTTTTTAGAAGCTTTTCTTCAGATATTAAGCCATCAGTTTTAATGTTTAGTGTCTCTAACTGAAGGTAAATGATTGGGTCTCGAGAGAGAAAATCCTGTAAGGAGGAGTAGCATCAGAAGAGGATCAACCAGCAGCTAATGTAAGTTGGAAAACCAAGATCTTTGCTGCCAAAGTGGAAACTCTAGGATCATAATTGCATTTTCTTCATCAGATTTCTTCTAGACTAGCGGAAGAAGCTTGAAAGGAGGGAATATGTAACAGAGCAGAAATGACCAAGGATGGGCCAGTGCATCTATCCCTAGTACCACACTCCCTCTGTTAAGATAGAAGATACTGAACATCTTGGTATTTGCTTGATTGGCAAACAGGCCTATCTGTGGGGCTCCCAACTTCTGTACTATTGCCAAGAAGACCTTTGGATTCAGAATCCATTCCGATTTTCTAATCTCTGGCTCAAGGAGTCTGCTAAACAATTCAGAGTCCCCTTGAGACAGGCTGCTAAAAGAGACAGTAGGTGCCAGCATGCACAAGGGCAGACTGAGTGCCCCCTTGTTTGTTCAGGGAAGCTACTGTAGTTGCATTGTCTGATAGAATTCAAAGGTGGTTGACCTTCCAGATCCTGATGAAAGACTTGAAGTGTATCTCATACAGCCTGTAATTCCTGCTAATTGGAGGTGTTCCTGGACTCTGCCTTGTACCAGTAACTCTATGCCACCTTCTGTATATGCCCCAACCCAGGCAATCGTATCCATCATGAGTCTTTTGGAAAGCAGAAAGGACCACAGAAGACCTCTGGAGAGATTTCATCTTTCTTTCCACCACAAGAGAGAGCCTTTACCCTTAGTGGAAGGAAAATCTTGTGGTCCAAAGAAGCTGAGCTTCCCAAAGCCCAGTTTCTCCCAGCCTGGAGAGACTCTGCATTCCTAGTATTATGAAGCAGCTGAGGAAGGGGACTTGTGTTTTTATAGGTGAGGAAGGGGCCCGACCCTCACTCAACAGGAGGACAGTCTAGGGGACTGAAAGTAGAAAAAAAAAGATCCCTACTTACTAACCTTTAAAGCGGGATTACAGCCATTTTTGTGTTTCTTAACAGTCAGCAACTACAAAAACTGTAGTTGCTGACTTTTAATAAATACACACTTATCTGTCCCAGGGTCCAGCAATGTACTCACCCACGCGGTTCCTTCTCTCTTCTATGGCGCTGGCATCTCAACTGTGGGCATCAGGATGTGACAGCTTGCAGCTTCACAGCCTGGTGCCCACTGCGCATACGCGAGTCGCGCTGTGCCACCTGATTGGTCCAGCAGTCTTCTGGGACCTGTGAAAGTTCCCAGGAGACTGTGGAAGGAAGGAGGGGGCTGAGGCAAATTGAGCCGGAAGTAGGAGCAGGTACATGTCAAAACCAGGTATCTGCTCCCCCCTCCCCCTCAAAAGGTGCCAAATATGGCAGTGGGGGGCGGAAGGAGGCAAACAAGCGGGGCTTCCACTTTTGGGTGGAACTCCGCTTTAAGGACAGCCACAAGAGAAGATGATGAAGAGGGACACCATGACAATTACCCTCTGTCGTTAGTGATACACTGTACTTTCTTCCACTTCAGAGGAATCTGAGGAAACTAATATTTTTGGGTTCTCAGTTTACTGATTATAGACATCAGCTGTCATTGTATTTTGGATTTCATGCTTACAAAATTATGCAATTGAATGATAAAAGAACCTATGAAATTATGTTTCTTCTATTTCACATATTAATTACTGGAGACACGCCTCCCACCCACTAGCTGATAAATGTTTACAAGCCAGCTGAGAGGGAGAGACATCTGGACTGACATTGAGTGGGAACCATGCACCCCATATCCATGGCACAATATGCCATTAAAGCCTTAGTATGAGCATCACCATCTGGAGTTAACAGGTATCAGCAACAGCTGCAATAAATAACCCATGACCTACAACATTGGTGATCTTTTATAAGAAACACTCCTATTCCTGTCAACATTGTAATTAAAATATGTTCAAAATATTAATTCTTCTTAATTCTGTTCCTTTCCAAGTGGGAAGATTTGTCTCTTTTAATTTTTAAATGCAGGTAGAACTGCAAACATGCTTTTTGAATGAGCACAACTATACATTACCAATATGTATTTTATTCAAAATAGAAGACTAACTATGGCTACATGTACCCCCAAAATTTTCTGTAGTATTCTGCTCCTGTCTATGGCTTTTCACAGTTGTCCAAGTTATTATTTTTCTGTTTTTGGGAAACAAGAGGGAGATCACCAAAGCAATGACTACAATTGAAAAGTTAAAAAAAAAAAAAAACAACTGTTAGGTCTCATGCACACAGGACATTAAAAAAAGAAATCTCTTAGAAGCTCTCCTCCTGGCAACAGCATTTTTGCAGAAAAAACACGAAGCGTGTAAAAGTATCTAATGCTTTTACAAGCGTTTAGGTGCATTTCCAGGCGTCAAGCGTTTGGGCATTAATTTGTCACTGGCCAGAATAACAATTTATTCTAGCCAATTAAATGAATTAACACTCAAGTGCCAAATTTGTCTAGCATTAAAGCGGTTGTAAACTCTCCCAATTCTTTTCTGCTGTTTTTATGTTTCATTAAAGAATGTTATTAAGAAGCATTACACACTGTAATACAGTCCAAACGACATCTTACATACTGGTTTAGTAATGCTGAAAGAATATTTTCTCCTGGGGTTCGGTGACACCATCTTAGGTAATGTTTCTGTGAGATCACATTGCTGTGCATTTCTCTAGCTCTTGCCAAAATCTCACGCATGCACAGTAGTGTTCTAACAGCCTCGTTTTCGATCCGATGTTCCTATGGCAACTGTGCTCCGCTGTTCACAGCTGACTTGTTTTACTCCACAGGATAGATAGTGCTGCTTTACCATACTGCTTGTGGCCATGATTACACCCACTTGTGACGTCACATAGATAGAGCATGGGATAGAGCAAGAAGTTTACATACAAGCTGTAGTCTTGAGGCTTTTGGTAGCTGTGCCGCTGGGAGCGGAAATGCGAGACACGGCGTCTTCTTCTACAGAGGGATGGCACACAGATCGCGCTGTTAATCACAGAATATATGCGCATGCGCCGATTAAGTCATTAAAAATTAAAATGGGACGGATTACTAGAAATGCAAGCAAGCAAAGAGACATCTGAAACCATGGATCAGTAAGGTTTCTAATGCAGAATTTATTGGGATAAAGTTGTTAGAGAGAGTTTACTACCACTTTAACAAGCATTTAGATGTGTCAAGCGTTTTTTCTGGCAAAACGCAGCAGCTCCCGGACGCACTGGCCCTGGGTTTTTTCCCTGCCTGTAAACGCTCCTGGCACTAAAAGCTTGTACAAATCTATGTGTGTATGGACACATAAGATAACATAAGGATGTTTACAAGCAGTAAAAAAAACAAAACACCTGACGTTCCTAAAAGAGACTGCAAAAACGCCCTGTGTAAATGAGGCCTTAAGCTGGGCACACACATAGATTATTTTCATTCAACCTGTGGGCTGAATGAAAATAGTGGAACAGATTTCACCATCCATTCAATTTTCCACCCACCTCCTTTAATTTTTCAATGAAGGGATGCTGTGTGGGAAGTGACTGACAGGGCCATCTATGTAGCAAATTTTGTCCAGTTCCTGAGGAATACAATTGACATGTAACTGGCTTAAACTGATTTTAAGCCCTCACCTTGTAAACAACCCAATCAGTGTAAAATAGAAATGAAAGGTAAAACATTTGTATTATAAATACCATTTTTTTTTTTTATAAGTGATCACACTCCCTTTGTTCTCAGCTGCAAAAGAGCTGGGGGGAGGAGAAACAGCAGTACACCCAATGAAAGGCTGTGGAGGGGAGGCACATCATGAAAAGTCTGATCATTGGAGGAGAGCAGGTTTAGTTCCCAGCATAGTTCGAGAACTGACCACAATGTTTTATCCTGCGGTCAGTTTTTGTTAGGAAAGCAGAGGGACAGGCAAGAACACCAGGGATTTCACACAAAGGAAGCAATACAAAGAGAAAAGGATACTTTTTTATACAAGTACATGGTACAGCAGGCACATATCAGGTATATAAAATGTGGGTTTAAATATTCTTTAACCCTTTGAAATTCACAAAAAACAGTGTCCAACCAAGCAGGCATGAAAGATAACAGCTTTCATTGCAGAGAGAGATCCACTGCCTAACTGCAATTTGTAATAAATAGCATTTGCGTAGCATCACAAAATACAATAATTAATAAACTTTTTAAAACAAATATGGTAAACCATAAAGTTTCACAATCCAGTGACTGATAAAGTATAGGACTTTACCTGTAGCTGTGAGTTTATCAACATAAATTCTTGCTGTTTCTTTAGGTTTGCGTCCATACTTCTGGAGAAAAAGGATCCCATCTATAAAATAAAAAATAAACACTAATATTACACTTTAAATGTATATTTACTGCACAATATTTATAAGTTTCATTTCTAACCACTTGACCTCCAGAAGGTTTTACTGCCTTTAGGACCAGAGCATTTTTGTTACTCAAACCTGTGCTACTTTAATTGGCAATGGCTTGGTCATGTTACACTGTACTCAAATTTAAATCATTTTTTTTCCCACAAATAGAGCTTTGTGTTGGTGGTATTTGAACACCACTGGGTTTTTTATTATATAAACGAAAATGACAGAACATTTTGAAAAAAAAATAAACAATATTTTCTACGTTCTGTTATAAACATATCCAATAAAAACCATGGTATATACAGTGCCTCGAAAAAGTATTCATACGGCTTGACATATTCCACATTTTGTCATGTTACAACAAAAAATATAAATGTTTTTTATTGGGATTTTATGTGATAGACCAACACAAAGTGGCACATAATTGTGAAGTGGAAGGAAAATGATAAATGGTTTTCCAAATTTTTTACAAATAAATATCTGAAAAGTGTGGTGTGCATTTGTATTCAGCCCCCCTGAGTCAATACTTTGTAGAACCACCTTTCGCTGCAATTACAGCTGCAAGTCTTTTTGGGAATGTCTCTACCAGCTTTGCACATCTTTGACATTTTGCCCATTCTTCTTTGCAAAATAGCTCAAGCTCTGGCAGATTGGATGGCGAGTGCCTGTGAACAGCAATTTTCAAGTCTTACCATAGATTCTCAATTGGATTTAGGTCTGGACTGTGACTGGGTCATTCTAACACATGAATATGCTTTGAGCTTTGAGCTAAACCATTCCATTGTAGCTCTGGCTGTATGTTTAGGGTTGTCGTCCTGCTGGAGGGTGAACCTCCACCCCAATTCTCAAGTCTTTTGCAGACTCTAACAGGTTTTCTTCTAAGATTGTCCTGTATTTGGCTCCATCCATCTTCCTATCAACTCTGACCAGCTCCCCTGTCCCTGCTGAAGAAAAGCATCCCTACAACATGATGCTGCCACCACCATGTTTCATGGTGGAGCTGGTGTGTGCAGAGTACTGTGCATTGTTAGTTTTCTGCCACACAGAGCATTTTGCTTTTAGGCCAAAAAGTTCAATTTTGGACTCATCTGACCAGAGCACCTTCTTCCACATGTTTGCTGTGTCCTCCACATGGCTTCTTGCAAATTGCAAATGGAACTTCTTATGGCTTTCTTTCAACAATGGCTTTCTTCTTGCCACTCTTCCATAAAGGCCAGATTTGTGGAGTATACAACTAATAGTTGTCCTGTGGACAGATTCTCTCACCTAAGCTGTGGATCTCTGCAGCTCCTTCAGAGTTACTAAAGGCCTCTTGGCTGCTTCTCTGATTAATGCTGTCCTTGCCCGGCCTGTCAGTGTAGGTGGATGTCTTGGTAGGTTTGCAGCTGTGCCATACGCTTTCCATTCCGGATGATGGATTGAACAGTGCTCTGTGAGATATTCAAAACTTCGGAATTTTTTTTATAACCTAATCCTGCTCTAAACTTCTCCACAGCTTTATCCCTGACCTGTCTGGTGTGTTCCTTGGCCTTCATGATGCGGTTTCTTCACTAACATTCTCTAACAAACCTTTGAGGGTTTCACAGAACAGCTGTATTCATACTGAGATTAAATTACACACAGGTGGACTCTATTTACTAATAAGGTGACTTCTGAAGGCAATTGGTTCCACTAGATTTTAGTTAGGGGTATCAGTGTAAAGGGGGCTGAATACAAATGCATGCCACACTTTTCAGACATTTATTTGTAAAACATTTTGAAAACCATTTATCATTTTCCTTTCACTTTACAATTATGTGCCACTTTTTGTTGGTCTATCACATATAATCCCAATAAAATACATTTAGGTTTTTGGTTGTAACAAAATGTGGAAAATTTCAAGGGGTATGAATACTTTTTCAAGGCACTGTATACTGGAATTTAGTCAGCCTTCAAGCAGCTCTGACTAATCGCATCTCTTGAGGTGCTAAAATACCAGGACAGTTCAAGCATTCCTCAAATGACCCCTTTTGCTGAGAGGCATGTTGAGTCCATAGACGCTTGTATTTTTTGGCACAGGTTTTTGGTAAATTACAGAAAATTTTTTTTCCATGGGTATATGTGGAATTACACCCCAAAACACATTCTGCTACTTCTCCCGAGTATGGGAATACCACATGTGAGAGACTTTTTGGCAGCCTAGCCACATACAGGCCAAAGGTTGAACGAAAAAAAAAGAACAGATTCCTCCTTTTTTTGGTAACAACTTTTCAGAACAATCACCTTTCAAGCCTATGATTTTAGGGTCTCTCAAAATGAGACTACCTAACAACCTAACTGACTACCGAATATCTTTAGAGACCCTTCTTGTGCAAAATTGTGTGGACCCCTATACTGTGCAGTGCTGTACCCTAGACTAATAGCCACTACAGTGTGGTAGTGACCAAAGCAGTCCTTGAGGCACAGGCCAGGATGGCTAGGAGAGGAGGGACAAAAAAATGGGAGTTGTCCTTTATTCTGCATTTACCATAGACATTACTTTTTTTGGGGGTGACTTTTGTTTTGGGGTAGGTTGAAGGACATCTTAAAAATGCCTTTCGTGCAGCCGGCTAACTGCATTTGGATTTTGGTAAGAGAGCCTTCTGGATATAAAAGGGCTGAGATGATAGCTTCCTAAAATTTTAGGAAGGATCCAGTTCTTTTGTAGTTCAGTAAATAACAAACACATTGTATAGATCAGGGCTTGAAAAAGCCGCTCTCCCGCTCGCCAAATGCGAGGAGAAATTCCTCTGTGGCGAGCGGCTGCGAGCACAGATGAAGAAGCATGGAGCGACTGCACATGCGCTCCAAGCCTCATTGTGAAGCCGAGGTCCGGATTACAACTTCTGGTTTCCGCGGCATCGCCATTATAGTGGCAGTGCCGCTGAGGGGGCACGTGCAGGAGAGGTCTGCTCTCCTACGTTGAGAGGAGACACCCTCTCCGCCGCCGCGGGGGACACGAGGCCCGCTCTCCGCCGCCGCGGGGGACACGAGGCCCGCTCTCCGCCGCCGCGGGGGACACGAGGCCCGCTCTCCGCCGCCGCGGGGGACACGAGGCCCGCTCTCCGCCGCCGCGGGGGACACGAGGCCCACTCTCCGCCGCCGCGGGGGCGAAGCCCGCTCTCCAACGCCTTCGAGGAACACGAGGCCCGCTCTCCAACGCCTTCGGGGGACACGAGGCCCGATCTCCACCGCCTTCGGGGGACACGAGGCCCGCTCTCCAACGCCTTGGGGGACACGAGGCCCGCTCTCCAACGCCTTGGCGGACACGAGGCCCGCTCTCCAACGCCTTGGCGGACACGAGGCCCGCTCTCCAACGCCTTGGGGGACACGAGGCCCGCTCTCCAACGCCTTGGGGGACACGAGGCCCGCTCTCCAACGCCTTGGGGGACACGAGGCCCGCTCTCCAACGCCTTGGGGGACACGAGGCCCGCTCTCCAACGCCTTGGGGGACACGAGGCCCGCTCTCCAACGCCTTGGGGGACACGAGGCCCGCTCTTCAACGCCTTGGGGGACACGAGGCCCGCTCTCCAACGCCTTGGGGGACACGAGGCCCGCTCTCCAACGCCTTGGGGGACACGAGGCCCGCTCTCCAACGCCTTGGGGGACACGAAGCCCGCTCTCCAACGCCTTGGGGGACACGAGGCCCGCTCTCCAACGCCTTGGGGGACACGAGGCCCGCTCTCCAACGCCTTGGGGGACACGAGGCCCGCTCTCCAATGCCTTGGGGGACACGAGGCCCGCTCTCCAAAGCCTTGGGGACACGAGGCCCGCTCTGCAACGCCTTGGGGGACACGAGTAAGGTTTGTGCCTGGCTAGTAGGTCTGGACTCGAAATTTTAACCCCTGGTATAGATCCAACTGAAAAAATTATATAGACACTTTTTTGTACCAGTATAAAGCTCTGCGGGAGGCTAAATATGGCTTCATCATTTGTTCATTGAAGTCTACACCTCCCATATTCAGATTATAATTGTGACTTTCTACTGTTTTGTCTGGCTGAATGGAAGGCAAGATGAATACAGTACATCACGTTTGTCCTTCCATTTTACTGTCAGTAGTTCTTCATTCTGCAAGCAGGCTTTCTCCTGTTTTCTAAGTGCGGTATTAACAAGCCCTTGGGGGAAGCCCTTGTGCTTAGGTCATATGATGCCACAGCTGCCAAGTTCTTGAAGGAACAAATGTCTAAAAAGTGGCACACTCACATAAAAGTTGTCCAGGTAGAAATGGTAGTCCATACAGAACAAGGGTGACAACAAGTGCTACACTGTTTTATCACTGCTCCCCATGCAGTCTGGGCATCCCAGGGGCTCCATTTGACTGTCTCTTCCCTAATAAATTCTTAAGGGGTATGTATAACCTGTGGTCCTCTCACAGAGCTTATACATTTTGACCCCATATGTGGCATGCTTGCTGGGGAGATACTGCCTGAATACAAACCTGCCAGTAAAAAAGGGACTTATCTATGCAGATGTTTTGTTGGGGCATATACACTTCTGCAAATTTCTGGGACAGGTAATTTATGAGGGGCCAAATCTTGTGGCGCCAATCATAGTTAGGGTCACAAAAGGGACGACAGAGGTTAATGTCACAGAAATGCATCAAACGCTTTTTTGTCTCATATCTTCTTCTGGCCATTGCAGAAGAGAACATGGGCATATGATGAACTGGGTCTGTTAAGCAATATGACCGCAGTTCATTTTTTTTTTGTAATGCCTATGTTAAGGGTTAGGCTCCAAAAAGATTTAAATTTGAAAACTGTGATAGGTTTCCACTTGAATAGCTTGGCAAGGTAATTTGGGTTGGAGGCGACCTGTTCGCCATAAACATTACTTTGATCCACAATCAAATTATATGGGTCTTCGATGAAAAACAGCTCAAAATGTCAAGGGGTGTTGTTAAGATTGCTGTTTCCACCTTAATCCTGAGCTGGGATGGGAGGATAGTGGGTGCTACTGAATCTAGGGGCAGCCAATTAGGGTTTGCGAGCACCTCTGGAAGGCTACCATGAGCCTGTGCTTGAATTCTTGGTGGCTGCGGTTCCATTATGCTACGAGTGTTAGCTATCTCACCAGCTTGTACTGCACTATTGGTGCACAGCACGTCACCATAAAATACTGCAGTGCTAGTGTTTAAAAGGCCAGTATGCACTACACTGCTGGTGCTTGTCAGATAACCAAAAAGTAGTGCAGCACTAGTACTTGCGTCTTGATGCATCTGAGCATAATCATGTGTTTCCAGCACTTCAGCAACATCGGGTTGGGCAAACCTGTTTTTTAGCAGGAACCTCTGCACCCTTGTACGAGCTAGCTGCTAGGGTGCCACTGCCTTCTACAGGTTCACATTCTGAGCCCGATTCTTACAGTGAGACCTCTCTTCTGACATGCTCAGAATCCTGTATGCCTCCTCACTAGTTTACCTTTTTTTGGACATTGTGGGCACTAACTTTACAGGTACCTAGTGGTGACTATAGGAAAAAGAGCTCACTAGTTTACCTTTTTTTGGACATTGTGGGCACTAACTTTACAGGTACCTAGTGGTGACTATAGGAAAAAGAGATCCTGGTTGCAATCAGGGACTGCTTGCGCCCTAGAAATAAAATTAACTGCTACTTCTAGCAGAAATCAGGCCTGATCTTGATAAAACTGTGGTCGAGGACAATGTATCAGAAGTGGCAGTGATCAGAAATAATATACTGACACTGCACTTGTTGGAGGGAGGGGTGTTAAACACAAGTGCTGACAGTGATTGAGGCTGATCTTGCTAACACTGCATTTTTGGGGACACTAGTATAGTTCTGACCGAGACCAGGATACGGACCTAGAATGACACTATGCTAGTAATGGCGGTGATGAGCGACGTAAAGTGTGACTGTGATAGTGTGGTGGGCAATCAGGGACTGGCGCTGACAATGGCTGACATTGCTAGTGATACTAACATAGTGATCAGCATTAATACTCTTTGAAGATTTGTACTATTGGCACTGGCTGGGTGACGGGTGATCAGGGCAATCAAGAGGTTAAATATGTGCCTAACAAGTGTATGTAAGTGTATATATGTTGCTTTACTCACAGATCTGGCTGGCTTTCCTCCCTGATTTCAGCTCTGAGTGGTAAATGAAACTAGGAAGTAGAACCAGATATATCTTGCTTGTGTGTTTACGAACACAAACAATATCTACGCTATGATTGGCCCCAGCAATCAGCAGATTTAAGGTCATAATCATTGGCTGTGAGCCGGTTGACAAACTTGTGCTGTATCCAACCACAGCACATGAGGCAGGGGCACGTGCCTGTAAACTCGGAAGTTCAGCACAAGGTACAGGTATGTCGCTGAGCCGTGGGAGACACCTGCCAGCAGTAAATGCACTGTCGGTGGGCAGCAAGTGATTTAGTACACTGTAACCATATTATTGTTACAGGGTGCCTAGACTAGGTACTTTATATGCAGAATGGGGTAGTCTTGATTATCACATCAGTTAAAGCAACCTTTCAACTAAAGGAAGATGTTTTCATTTTTTTTAATAAAAATGTTACCTACTTAACTCCTTAGTTAACCTTACTAGGCCCCTATTAGCTTCTTCCTCTGTTTCACCACTATTATTGTTTGCTTTTTTATAATTTACCATTATTATTTAAACTTTTTACACAAGAACCAGGGCTCAAATTTTGGATGATTCCTTCAGGGCTGAATGAGAGAAATCTTATCCTGTATGGCTAGGTTTAGACTTACCATTAATTCTTTTTACAAAAGTTTTCCAGGATAGCATGAGAGATAGGTATTTCCTCACGAACAGTAAATGCATCACTACAAACTGTAAAAGGTAAAAACCAAAAGCATGTAATCTCATATACCACAAAAGAACATAAAAGGATAGTTACCCTACTGCCCTGGAAGACAGTTGGAAATAGTTAGAGGCAAGTCTGGTTTTCCCAAATTGTCTTTCAGGACAGCACGAGACTAAACAAAATCTTACTAGGTTAAACCAGCCATAGCTGGATCAAACTTTGGCCACGTTAGCAGGAACCGGACAAATCCATCTATGGGCAGGCTGGTTGTACAGAAGTCAATCTATAGGTTAACTTCAGGACAACCAACCTGTCGGTTTTATTTTTTTGTTTGATTATTGCCGCCAGCTATAGCCAGCAGCAGTAATCATTCTTGAAGGAAAGAAAAGTGTTCAATGTATGGCCTTCCTTAGGGAGGGCAAGGCATGGAGACCCTCTACTCCTGCAGGGCTGAGAAGTAGACCTCAGGTATACATACGTCTAAATCAATTGGTGTACCATAGAGAGCTAACCACAAAAAAATGGCCATGTCATATAGGAAAAGGTTTGCCACTAACAGCCTAGATTACCTTCATAAGAAGTTACACAGTTTCTTCTTCCCAGCTTCTTCCGGATGGCATTCTTTGGCCTTTTTGATTGGCCAGTGCAGGATGACATCACTCCCGCACATGCACAGGAGTACAGTCATCCTGGAAAGCTAGCAGAGTGCTGGCAATATACATTTTGCACAGGATTGTGAAGAGGCAGGTAGGTGTAGTTTATTGCAGAAAGAAACTACATGTTAACAATTTTTTCAGCCTTTGATCCTGATTTAAATGAAGTTGAGGGTGAAAATGAGCTTAACCACTACCTGTCCAGCATATGTATATACACTGCTCAAAAAAATTAAAGGAACACTTTGAAAACACATCAGATCTCAATGGGGAAAAATATTATGCTGGATATCTATACTGATATGGACTGGGTAATGTGTTAGGAACATAAGGATGCCCTATCATTGGATGGAAATGAAAATGATCAACCTACAGAGGACTGAATTCAAAGATACCCTGAAAATCAAAGTGAAAAATGATGCAGCAGGCTAGTCCGTTTTACTGAAATTTCATTGCAGCAACTCAAAATGGTACTCAGTAGTTTGTATGGCCCCCATGTGCTTGTATGCGTGCCTGACAACGTTGGGGCATGCTCCTAATAAGACAACAGATGGTGTCTTGGGGTATTTCCTCCCAGATTTGGGCCAGGGCATCACTGAGCTCCTGGACAGTCTGAGGTGCAACCTGGTGGTGTTGGATGGATTGAAACAATATATCCCAGGAGGTGTTCTATTGGATTTAGTTCAGGTGAGCGTGGGGGCCATTGAATGATATCAATTCCTTCATCCTTCAGGAACTGCCTGCATACTCTCGCCACATGAGGCTGGGCATTGTCATGCACCAGGAGGAACCTAGGACCCACTGCACCAGCGTAGGGTCTGACAATGGGTCCAAGGATTTCATCCCGATACCGAATGGCAATCTGGGTGCCATTGTCTAGCCTGTAGAGGTCTGTGCGTCACTCCATGCTCTCACCTTTGAAAAGCGCAGGGCACCAGTGGCGGACCTGCAAATTCGAGTGTTCAATGGCAAATGCCAATTGAGCTCTATGGTGCCACACAGTGAGCGCAGGGCCAACTAGAGGAACAGTGGTCTGCTGGAGGTCATTTTGTAGGACTCTGGCAGTGGTCATCCTGTTCCTCCTTACACAAAGGAGCAGATACCAGTCCTGCTGATGGGTTAAGGAATTTCTATGGCCCTGCCCAGATCTCCTAGAGTAACTGCCTGTCTCCTGGAATCTCCTCCATGCTCTTGAGATTGTGCTGGGAGACACAGCAAACTTTCTGGCAAAGGCATGTATTGATGTGCCATCCTTGAGGAGTTGGACTGCCTGTGTACCCTCTGTAGGGTCCAGGTATTGCCTCATGCTACCAGTAGTGACAATGACCCTAGCCAAATGCAAAACTAGTGAAAAACAGTCAGAATAGATGAGTAGGGAAAGAAAATGTCAGTGGCCTCCACCTGTAAAACCATTCCTGTTTTGGTGATTGTCTCCTTTTTGCCCATCTAGTGCACCTGTTGTTAATTTAATTAACACCAAAGCAGCTGAAACTGATTAACAAACCCCTCTGCTAGATCAATATCCCAGGAGTTTAATTGCTATACTCTGATTAAAAAGTGTTCTGTTAATTTCTTTGAGCTGTGTATATGTTGTGCATGGGAAGTGGTTATACCAGGATCATGGCTGCAGCCAGGATCTTGTATTGTTCTTTTAGAGCCGATGGTTGGATTTCAGGTAAAAGTGACCTGAGCAGCTATCACCTTTACAAGGCTTGAAAGACCACAACCCCCCCCCCCCCCCCCGCCCACACACACACACCTTTCGGCCACTGCTGTTCCACAGGGGAGGCCCAAAAATGCTGATAACAGTGGGGTTGGCTGTCCACAGAGTAGATGGAGGAACATCTGTTCCCCCCAGCTGAAGCTGAAAGTGATGAAGATTTTCGTCATTTGCAGATTCAGTGCTGTGTTAGTGGCCAGGGAAGTAGCTGATAAAACAGGTCTTTGTTTGATCACCTGCTTTGGAGGGAAAATGAGGGTCTAAGGAGGACACAGCAGATCGCGATGCTCAGTACCCGACCGGGTCAGGGTATCAAGTGGTTGCTATGACAAATCATAGCGATCACATAACATGTAAGCAAAACTGTCATGAATGAAATCTATCCGTGACATGAGCTTGCATACTTTTGTGATTCTGTGATTGGTCCACAGCTATCACATGGTACATGGGCCAATCACAGCACCCTGTACCATGTGATAGCTGTGGGCCAATTACAGCATTACAATAGTAAACAATGAGTCACGAATAAAAGCTATTCATGACAGTTTAAACAATTGCCCTTAAGCAATCACAAATCATCAAGCAATCACAAAAAAAAAAATATCCCTGATCATCCTCCCAAAGTAGTACACTGTCACTATGGTGTAATACCTGCAGTGTGTCCATTTACCCTGATAATAAGGACAATGATCAACAGTGCCCTGATTATCAGTGCAGCATATCAGTGCCCATCTATGCACATCAGTGCAGTCTCATCAGTGCCTTTCAAGGCAGGAAAAAAAAATATTATTTGCAAAATAACACAATTCACAACCTCCAAAAAACTTACCATGCCTCTTACTAAATACCCTGGACTGTCTATTTTCCAAAAATGGGTAATTTGGGGATAATTTGTACTATGCTGGTCTTGGTATGAAGAAATGAGATTAGCCATCAGTACATTGGTAGATCGATTGTCAGATATATATACCATGGTTTGCGGACTCTATAACTTTCCTACAGACTAAATAATATACACTAATTTGGGGTAATTTCACCAAAGAAATTGTGACCTAAAGTTATGAAGAAGTGTTATTTATTTTATAACAAAAATGAAGAAAAAACATTTTTTTTCAAACGTTTCAGGGGTTTTTTCTGTTTATTTAGCAAAAAATAAAAAACTCAATGGTGATTAAATACCATCAAAAGAAAGCTCTATTTGTGTGAAAAAAATGATACTTTTTTTAATGGGTACAGTGTTGCATGACCGTGTAATTGTCATTCAAAGTGCGACAACACTGAAAGCTGAAAATTGGCCTGGGCAGGAAGGGGGTAAAAGTGCCTGGTATTGAAGTGATTAACCACTTCACGACTGCCTGTAGCAGATATACTGCTACAGGGCGGCATTGGTGCGCAAAATCACGTATACACGTGATTTTGCATTTCCGGGTAGGGGGTGCACGCGCGTCCTACCCGCGCCACCATTCACGTCTGCAATCACTGGGTCCCGTCCGGTGATTACACGCCGGCGCCTGGTGATTGCTGAGCATCTCCGACGAGGAGAACTGTATGTAAACAATACAATTCTCCTCCCTGTCAACTCGTGCACACTGCTTTGGATGGCTGTGCACAGCACAGCCATGCAAAGCAGTGTGATTACAAAGAAGCACACAGACAAAGCTTACAGTGAAACAGCACACAGTTAACCCTTTGATCGCCCCTCATGTTAACCCCTTCCTGCCCAGTGCTCTTAGTAAGTGCTTTTTTTTTTAGCACAGATCACTGTATTGGTGTCACTGGAGATGTCAGTGACACCAAGTCACTTCACCCCAGTGTCAGAATGCCCACCGCAGTCCAGCTATAAGTCATCACAGCCATTACTAGTAAAAATGAAAAAAAAAATTCCAGTATCTATACCGTCAATTGTAAACACTATAACTTTCACGTAAACCAATGAATTTACACGTATTGGGATTTTATTTTTATCAAAGACATGTAGCAGAATATATTTTGGCCTAAATTTATGAGGAAATTTGATTTTTTTTTTTTACTGGACATGTTTAACCAATTCAATACCGGGCAATTTTACACCTTCCTGCCCAGGCCAGTTTTCAGTGCTCTCACACTTTGAATGACAATTGCGCGGTCATACAACATTGTACCCAAACTAAAATTTTATAATTTTCTTTACACAACTAGAGCTTTCTAGCGCCACTCTGCAGGAGCGCAATCTGCGCATGTGTGGGAGTACGCCATATGGCGTCCACCTGGAACGCTGATGACATTTGCTGCCTGCCATTCGGCCATAGGGCGGGCGGCAAATGGTTAATAACAAAAAGTCTAAAATATTGTTTTTTTCTCAAAATTGTCGGTCTTTTTTTTTTTTATAGCGCAAAAAATAAAAAATGCACAGGCAATCAAAGATCACCAAAATAAAGCTCAATTCATAGCAAAAAAAAGGACGTACATTTCATTTGCATGACCACGCAATTGTCAGTTAAAGTGGTGCAGCGCCATAATGCAAAAAAATGGCCTGGTCAGGAAGGGGGGTAAATCCTCAGGAGAGCAAGTGGTTAAATACCACCAAACGTAAACTCTATTTGTGTGATCAAAATTATAAATATTTCATATAGACAGTGTTGCATGACCGCACAATTGTCACCCAAAGTGTGACAGCACTGAAAGCTGAAAATTGGCCTGGGCAGGAAGGGGGTGATAGTGCCCTGTAGACAAGTGGTTAAACAAACTTTATTGAGACGTCACACAGACATCTCATAAAGTTAAATTGCTGGCTGTGCGCTCTAGTCAGTGGATTGCCACGCACTGTGCTGATAAGTATTGCATGCAGTACTTTTTCTCAGTGCAAGGCACCTGCACACCATCGCAGCACAGCAGTGTGAACCAGGCACACAGGAGACAAGGGATTTTGCCTCATCCATACGGAGAGTCTGCACTGGAATAGCCGCCTGATGCAATCCCATAGGGTTGCCACCTCATCCCTTTAAAACCAAACACATACTCATTACACAGGTTCTGAGGCTAATTTAACCCCTTGGTGCCGACACCTCCCAACCCTTTAAGGGTTTCAGAAGCCAGGGCAGGGTGGGATTTAGGGTCATGTGACACGGCGTCACATGACCGGGAAAGGTCTCGATCGAAAGAGGAGATCGGGACCTTTCTGTGAGTACCGGACATGTGCTCTGGGAGCGCACTCTCAGCACTTTTTTTTTTAAAAGAACACAAATGTGCGGCCGCTCTGTGTCTAGGCCCACACGCCGGGAGGCCGCACATTTGTGTTCGGCTGGCGCCAAGAGGTTAATTTAGATAAGGCACTAAGTGAGTTTAATTACCACATTGATCAGCCCCAGAACCTGTGTAATCAATATGAGTTCGGTTTTAAAAGGATGAGGTGACAACCCTACAATCCCATCGCATGTGGTGTGAATATAACCGAACACCCGGTAAGCTGCCATGTATGACATTTTGCTTTGGGTTTAATATGACTTTATTTCTTCCCATAAGCCTTCCCCTGCCCCAGATACACCAGCACTATGTACACAGGCTAGGAGATCATCCAGCACTCGGCTCCTAGGAGTACACATGGTGCTACGGTCACCTCCCTGTATAGGAACACATCTACAAGAAAACATTTACCGTTCCGACCACAGACGTCCTTCCTAGCACTGACACACGTTACCGTACAGGAGATAGGTCAAAGGCTTCTCAATGACATTTACATTCTTAACTCTTCGTGTCCCGCCCTGGGCCTACAAGTCTATGCATTTCTCACACAATACTTTTCAGTAACGGCGGCTAAGTGGTTAATGGAAGGTGTTCCCGGCAGTACAGGAAGGGAGGGGTCTGCAACTTGGTGGGCGTGCTAGAGGCTGAGCCGTCTTGTGGTGAATGGAGTATAGTCTGCCGGTATCAGGGCGCCATCTATGGACAGTTCATTAATATCGCAGCACACTACCAAACTAACAAAGCAAGGCTTTTTTCCTACCACGTGATCTCACTGCCTTGTGACCTTCCTTTTAGACCATGTGACAACACGAACGGGTTTAGTTGCTAAGTGGATGATTTAGCAATAAACCATATATTTTTGTGTATTAAAGTTCAGGAAGTTGCTCTGAAGGGACAGCTGGCATTAGAGACCTGGCACCAGGAAGGTGACAGGAAATGCTCTGTTATCAAGCCTAAGTCTATGTTCACATCTATGCGTTTTCCTCAGTGGTGTCCCTAGGCAGGTGTGGGGGGTGCACGCTGCACTGGGTGACACCTATCGCATGGGGTGACACCGGACCCGCTCCACGAAAAGGTAAGTTTTATAGCAAGCCGACGATCCCCGCAGGATGGATCGGATCTGCAGATTGAGCATAATGGATCGGAGTCCGATCCATTATGCTCCCCAATCCGCAGATCCGATCCATCCTGCGGGGATCGTCGGCTTGCTTTAAAACTTGGCTTTTCGTGGAGAGATCAGTTAACCCCGTATAGCTTGCATGTCAACGATCCCCGCAGTGATTTTGTATCTCTGGGTAGGGGGCGCACGCACCCTACCCACGCCGCCATTGGCGGCTACAGCTGTCAATCAGCAGGTCTCGGCCGGAGATTCCCCACCAGCACCCTATCAATCGCCGAGGAACACTGACGGGAGAGGTCTGTATGTAAACAATACAGAGCTCTCCCCTGTCAATGCCGGCGATTGCCGGCAAACAGTGACACAGAGCACAGCTGCATTGTTTTCAATGCAGCTCTGCTCCCTGTCAGTTCCCAACACACTGTTCCTGAGAGCAGAGTTTAGCTATCGGGATCAGTGTGTTCCTGTAAAGTACACCCCCCCTGCACTGCACTGATCGCTGTATTGGTGTCACTGGGGATGATCGCTGACCGCCGCCATCATTAGTTTAAAAAAATTTAAAAATCCAGTATCTATACCGCCATTTATAGACCCTATAACTTTCATGTTAACAAATTCATTTACACGTATTGGGATTTTTTTTAGCAAAGACATGTCGCAGAATAAATTTTGGCCAGAATTTATGACGAAATTTGATTTTTACATTTTTTTAATAGACATGTTTTATAACAAAAAGTTATAAAACATGTCTAAATATTTTATGTCCAAAATATTTTTTTTTTCTCGAAATTGTCTGCCTTTTTTTTATAGTGCAAAAAATAAAAACCGCACAGGCGATCAAATACCACCGAAAGAAAGCTTAATTTGTGGGAAAAAAAGACGTAATTTTAATTTGGGTGCATTGTTGCATGACCACGCAATTGTCAGTTAAAGTAACGCAGAGACGTAACACAAACCGCTTCTGTAACCGCTTCCTAGTAAAACAAAGTAGGCTGGAAGGCTTATACGCATTCACCTGATGTGAGGTTGTTTGGAGGATACTATTAAGAGGAATCCGGTCTTGGAGGGTCCAGGAGTGATCCCGAAAGCTTGTAGGCCCTTTTTAGGGTCACGATCAACTATAAGAACACATAGAGAGGAAGAGAAGAAAGCTGAAGGACACCTGTAGTCTGATCCACCACCACCAGAGGGACGGAGCTTTGGATCCTGGCTGAGCGCCATACCATCCTTAAGGGGACCTCCAGACCTACTACAGTCAGGTCCATAAATATTGGGACATCGACACAATTCTAACATTTTTGGCTCAATACACCACCACAATGGATTTGAAATCAAACAAACAAGATGTGCTTTAACTGCAGACTGTCAGCTTTAATTTGAGGGTATTTACATCCAAATCAGATGAACGGTGTAGGAATTACAACAGTTTGCATATGTGCCTCCCACTTGTTAAGGAACCAAAAGTAATGGGACAGAATATTAATCATAAATCAAACTTTCACTTTTTAATACTTGGTTGCAAATCCTTTGCAGTCAATTACAGCCTGAAGTCTGGAATGCATAGACATTACTAGATGCTGGGTTTCATCCCTGGTGATGCTCTGCCAGGCCGCTACTCCAACTGTCTTCAGTTCCTGCTTGTTCTTGGGGCATTTTCCCTTCAGTTTTGTCTTCAGCAAGTGAAATGCATGCTCAATCGGATTCAGGTCAGGTGATTGACTTGGCCATTGCATAACATTCCACTTCTTTCCCTTAAAAAACTCTTTGGTTGCTTTTGCAGTATGCTTTGGGTCATTGTCCATCTGCACTGTGAAGCGGCGTCCAATGAGTTCTGAAACATTTGGCTGAATATGAGCAGATAATATTGCCCGAAACACTTCAGAATTCATCCTGCTGCTTTTGTCAGCAGTCACATCATCAATAAATACAAGAGAACCAGTTCCATTGGCAGCCATACATGCCCACGCCATGACACTACCACCACCATGCTTCACTGATGAGGTGGTATGCTTAGGATTATGAGCAGTTCCTTTCCTTCTCCATACTCTTCTCTTCCCATCACTCTGGTACAAGTTGATGTTGGTCTCATCTGTCCATAGGATGTTGTTCCAGAACTGTGAAGGCTTTTTTAGATGTTGTTTGGCAAACTCTAATCTGGCCTTCCTGTTTTTGAGGCTCACCAATGGTTTACATCTTGTGGTGAACCCTCTGTATTCACTCTGGTGAAGTCTTCTCTTGATTGTTGACTTTGACACACATACACCTACCTCCTGGAGAGTGTTCTTGATCTGGCCAACTGTTGTGAAGTGTGTTTTCTTCACCAGGGAAAGAATTCTTCGGTCATCCACCACAGTTGTTTTCCATGGTCTTCGGGGTCTTTTGGTGTTGCTGAGCTCATTGGTGCGTTCCTTCTTTTTAAGAATGTTCCAAACAGTTGTTTTGGCCATGCCTCATGTTTTTGCTATCTCTCTGATGGGTTTGTTTTGTTTTTTCAGCCTAATGATGGCTTGCTTCACTGATAGTGACAGCTCTTTGGATCTCATCTTGAGAGTTGACAGTAACAGATTCCAAATGCAAATAGCACACTTGAAATGAACTCTGGACCTTTTATCTGCTTATTGTAATTGGGATAATGAGGGAAAAACACACACCTGGCCATGGAACAGCTGAGAAGCCAATTGTCCCATTACTTTTGGTCTCTTAACAAGTGGGAGGCACATATGCAAACTGTTGTAATTCCTACACCGTGCACCTGATTTGGATGTAAATACCCTCAAATTAAAGCTGACAGTCTGCAGTTAACGCACATCCTGTTCGTTTCATTTCAAATCCATTGTGGTGGTGTATAGAGCCACAAATGTTAGAATTGTGTCGATGTCCCAATATTTATGGACCTGACTGTATATATTCTCCCAGGCTGAATGATCTATAGATGGAAGTTTACCCTCTTCATCTACTATAAAGATTCCAGTGGATATTAATTATATGCGCATTATCCATGCGTGTCCGGTGAGTGCGCACTTTTTCCATTGGTTCCTGTTTTCATCAGCTATCCTTGGGACTCGTTCATATGAATTAATATATATTTTATACATTTCAGCGCTGCACTTTGTTTTACTTGTGATTTTATAGGTATACTGTGATTACCTTTAGTGCTTTAGCTGCTTATTTAGGAGCGCTCACTTTATACAATTTTATTTGTTTGTAACCGCTTCCTGACCGCCCTGTAGCAGAAATACTGCTACAGGGCGGCATGGGTGCACAAAATCACACACACACACACACACACACATATATACATATATATATATATATATATATATATATACGTGTTCACGCCCCTCCCAGATAGCGTCAGATTGTCCGTCAGTACACCAGTCATCACATTTAACCCCTTGATTGCCAGGAACACGCGCATGCACAATAAACCTCCATTGCTAGTATAATGTCTGAACGAATCAATATCTTTGATCAGATCAGCACTATACCAGCGTCCACATTAGTATAGTGTCTCCAAAAATGCAGCATTAGCGGGATGAGCCCCAGCACCTGCGTATAGCCCCTATGCTTACCCCCCTCTTCTCCCCCAGCAAGTGCAGTGTCAGTAGGTCACTGTCACTTGATACATTACACACAAAACTGCAGTGTTCGCAGAATCAGGCCTGATCTCTGTTAGCACTTGTCAGTAAATTTTGATGACTCTCATATGCAGCAGAGTGCCAGTACTAGTGCCACGCTACCTTTTGGTGAACTGGCAAGTACTAGTGGCCTAGTACATCCTGGTCTTTCACATATCTCTTAGATTGTAAGCTCCCAGGATCAGGCCCTCCTAACCCTCTTGTATTGAACTGTATTGTTCTGTATTGTCTCCCGTTATATTGTAGCGCTGAGCAAACTGTTGGCGCCATAAATCCTGTATAATAATAATAATACCATCACTGCAGTATGACTTGGCGACATGGTGAGTCCCATAAGTGCAATACAAGCTGGTGGCGAGCAAAAGTATTGTCCCGCAGCCACCGAGAATTCGCACACAGGCATGTAGAGCCCCTAGTATCCTTCCAGATGTGCTTGCAAATCCTGATTGACAGCCCACAAATTCTGCAGCACCCGTACTTCACTGCCCAACCCGGAATTCAGGTGGAAATAGCAAATTTAACTCCTCCCCTTGATTTTTTTAGCTGTTGTTCACAGAATATCTGTATCCGTTGATTGTGGATCAAAGCAATTTATATGCACAACAATTTATCGCCGCCAACCCAAGTTCAAACCTTGCCAGACCATTCGCATGGAAACTCATTACGGTTTCCGAATTTACATTTGTTTTTGGGCCTAACCCTCAACATGGGCATTACTAAAAGAAATGAATTGCGGTTGTATTGGTCCACAGACCCGATTCATCATATGCCGTGTTCTCTGCTGCCATGGCCAGGCATAGATATGAGAGTATAATGTGTTTTATGCATTTCAACGACAATGCACTCTGTTGTCTTTGGGGTAACCCTGAATTTTACCAGCTCCACAAAATTCAGCCCCTCGTAAATCACCATAACTAAAAATTTGCAGATGTCTTTACTCCCCAAAAAAACATCTGCGTTGATAAGTCCCTGATTAATTCTTCTGGCCGCCTTGCATTCAAACAATTTCTCCCCAGCAAGCGTGCCAGATATGGGGTCAAGATGTAGAAGACCTGTGAGAGGGCAACAGGCTATACTTCTAAGTTTCGGATTTACGAGGGAAAAGATAGTCACGTGGAGCCCCCCGGATGCCCAGACTACATGGGGAGCAGTGACAAGATAGTTTGGGACTTGGTGTCATCCTTTTTCCATATGGGGTACCACTTATATGTGGACAATTTTTATTCAAGCGTGCCACTATTTAGACATTTGTTCAATCTTGGAACTGGCGCTTGTGGCAAAGTGTGACCTAATGTGTGCCCACCATTAGAAGTGGGTGGATGCAGGGCGGTATATTCTAATGGTGGGCATACCACACACTTTTTCTGACAGAGATTTCTTCTCTTTTTTTCATTCAGTCCACAGGCTGCATACAAAAAAAAAGAACACAGCATATACACCCAACAAGGATCAGCGATGTACTGGTACATCACTGGACTTTGAATGGTTATACCAGGATGATACCTACAGCTGCAGGCATCATCCTGGTATAATTTTTTTCAGCCGGCGATCGGCTTTCATGTAAAAGCAATCCTAGTGGCTAATAAGCTGCAGTATTGCTTTTAAAAGCAGCGGGAGATGATGCCCACCTGCCTTCCACTGCTTTCTCGGGCAGTCCTGTGCCATCGGGGGAACCTGAGAATGCAGCCGGTGTTTCTGCCAGCTGACCATAGAGCTGATTGGAGACCAGAGTGGTGCCAATCATCTCTGTAGTCTAGGAATTCGGAAGCTATGAGCATTTCATCACTTCAGTTTGGCAGGATATAAACAGCGCCATTTGTAAATTGGGAAAGCATCTGATCACACTGATTTTGGTTTGATTAGATAATGTAAGGGCAGAGGAGATATCCAGAGTATGATAGACCCCAGATTTCTCAAAAAAGAATATATGACAATGTCCATTGAAGTTATAGGGGATATTTGCATTTCCTGTGATAGCATTAAAAGTGATGCAAAAAAAAAAAAAAAATGAAAGGTACAGTGAAAATAATAAAAAACTTTTTAAAAAACTCGCCCCTCCCATGTGCACACACCTGTGTGCACAAGTGTTGACCCTGTGCCGGTGTTGACCCTGTGCCGGTATGTAAACAGCGGTTGCACCATGCATGTAAGGAATCCCCGTGAACGTCAGATCAAGGGCAGTAATTCTAACACTAGACCTCCTCTGTAAATCTAAAATGGCAGCTTTTAACCTCCCTAGCGGTATGATTCCTTCCGATTTTTTTGTGCTGAAAGCGGTACCATTTTTTCGCATGGAAATAGTTTTTTATTGTAGGCTGTAATTTTTAGGAAAATTTCCCCACAAATCATTATCACTCAATTCTATAAGTGGTTCTGATTTACTATCGCTGTTCTCTAGCTGGTCTAAAACCGCTTTTGACGTAAAGGGACGCTTTTTGGACGCCATGGACTTTTCTAAGTTTCCAGGCAGAAAGAACAGACAAAATGCAGGCAGGGCACAGGACAAAGCACTAGGGACAATATGTATGTGAAATGGGATGAAACAGCAATGTTTTACTATTTAAAATTGAAAAAAAAAAAATGACATTTTTTAAATTTTTTAAATTTCCCGCCGCCGCCGGCGCCCGTACGTCCCGATTTCACGGGAACCGGAACACAGAAGCCGGATGCCGGCATCGGCCGGAGGAGATGGCCGGGGACGCTGCAGGGGACACATCGTGGGAGCGAAGGACAAGGTAAGTGCTGCAGGGACCCCCAGAGCAGCGCCGCATGGTAAGCCCGAGTGTAGCTCGGGGTTACCGCTTGTGGTATAGAAATTTTACCCCGAGCTACACTCGGGAAAACCGCCAGGGAGGTTAAAGGCTTTTAAAGCGTTGCCTATGGATATTAAAAATGTATGCAGTTTGTCGCCATTGCACGGGGCATGCGCAGTTTTAAAGCATGTCATGTTTGGTATCTATTTACTTGGCATACCATTACCTTTTATAATTTACCAAATAATTGGCCAATATATTGTGTTTTTGTGCATTAAAAGTTAAAAAAAGTTTTTTTTTTTTTAAATTTGCTTTTGAAAAATCGCTGCGTGAGTACTATGTACCATAAAAAATTGTAGTACCCACTATTTTATTCACTAGTGTGTCTGCTTTAAAAAAAATATATAATGTTTGGGGGTTTAAATGAATTTCGTAGCAAAAAATACAGATTTTTTTCATGTGAACAAAAAGTGTCAGAAAAAGCTTGTGGTTAGAATAGTGAATGATGTGTGGCATAAACTTCTAATGCTGGGCATAAAATGCCCCCACCCCCCAAAATGAACCCTTTTTGGAAAGTAGACACCCCAAACTATTTGCTGAGAGGCATGTTGAATCAATAGAAGAATTTATTTTTTTACCACAAGTTTTTGGAAAATGACAAAAAAAAATTTTCTTTTTACACAAAATTATCACTTAAATGATTTACTGCTCACACATGCCATGGGTATATGTGGAATTACTCCCCAAAATACATTTTTCTACTTCTCCCGAGTATGGGGGTACCACATGTGAGAGACGTTTTGGCAGTCTAGCCAAGTACAGGACCCCAAAATCCAATAAGCACTTTCAGGCTTTTAAAGGGCTTTATTTCCTCGTTACACTTCCAGACTACCTATCACAGTTTCGGAGACCCTTAAATGCCAGGATAGCACCTACCCCCCCACCAAATGAACCCTTTTTGGAAAGTAGACACCCCAAGGAATTTGATAAGAAGCATGGTAAGTATTTTGCAGATCTCATTTGTTTTTGGAAAATGAAGAAAAAAAACAAAAACATTTTTCTATTCTTTTTTTATATTTCAAAACCTTGTGAGTAAAAATGAGATCTGAAAAATACTCACCATGCCTCTTTTTAAATTCCTTGGGGTGTCTACTTTCCAGAAAGGGGTCATTAGGGGGGGTTTGGTGCTATCCTGGCATGTCAGGGCCTTCGAAACTGTGATAGGTAGTGAGGAAGTGTAATGAGGAAGTTACGCACCTTCAGGCTTTTTAGTTTTTTTGGATATTTTTATGACAGAAATGAGAAAATACTGTTTTTTTCAAAAAAAAATTTTTTCTTCAAAACTTTTTCTGTGTATAGCGCCAAAAATAAAAAAGTGCACAGGTGATCAAATACCACCAAAAAAAGCTCTATTTGTGTGAAAAAAAGACATAAATTTAATTTATGTACCGTATTGCATGACCGCGCAATTGTCCGTTAAACTAGTGCAGCGCTGTATAGCAAAAAAATGGCGTAAATTGCAGTATCTATTCTATAGTTTGTAGACACAATACGTTTTACACAAAGCAATCAATATACACTTATTGGGATTTTTTTTTACCATAAACATGTTGCAGAATACAGTTTAGCCTAAATTTATAACTAACTTTGAGTTTACTATATATTTTTATAGCTGAAAGTAAAAAAATATCGTTTTTCTTCAAAATTTTTGATCTTTTTTTGTTTATAGCGTGAAAAATAAAAAGCGCACAGGTGATCAAATACCACCGAAAGAAAGCTCTATTTGTGTGAAAAAAAGGACGTATATTTTGTTGGGTGCAGCATTGCATGACCGCGCAATTATCAGTTGAATTAGTGCAGCTCCGAGTAGAGGCCTGGTCAGGAAGGGGGGTAAATCCTCAGGAAGGCAAGTGGTTAGTACAGTGTCAGTGCTTTTTATTAGCTCTGATCACTGTATTAGTGTCACTGAGGATGTCAGTGGCAGTTAGTCAGTTCCCCCCAGTGTCTGAATGCCCGCTGCTGTCCCACAGTCCCGCTATAAGTCGCTAATCGCCGACATTGTTAGTAAAAAAAAAAAATTTAAATCCCATTATATGTACCACCATTTGTAGATGCTATAACTTTCACGTAAACCAATAAATTTACACGTAAAAGACATGTAGCAGAATACATTTCGGCCTAAATTTCTGTCAAAAATTTTTTTTTTTTAATTTTACTGGACATGTTTTATAGCAAAAAGTCCCCAAATTTTTTTTTCAAAGTTGTTGGTTTTTTTTGTTTATAGCGCAAAAAAAAAAAACCACACAGGTGATCAAATACCACTGAAAGAAAGCTCCATTTGTTGGAAAAAAAGGACAGATTTGATTTGGGTGCAGCGTTGCATGACCACGCAATTGTCAGTTAAAGTAACGCAGTGCGGTATCGCAAAATATGGCCTGGTCAGGAAGGGAGGTAAATCTTCTGGAGGGCATATGGGTAAGGTGGTGATTAAACTCAGTGCCATATCTGCATTAAATTAGCCTCAGAATCTGTGTAATGAATATGTGTTTGGTTTTAAAGGGATGAGGTGGCAACCCCACTGAACACATATTATTTATACAAGTTCTGGGGCAGATTAAGGTGGTAGTGAAACTCACTTAATGCCTTATCTGCATTTAATTATCCTCAGAACCTGTGTAATGAATATGTGTTCTGGTTTAAAGGGATGAGGTGGGAACCCTTGCCTAAGACCAGGGCACATATGTGAGGAGCTAGGCTCTCTGTGCTGCTAGAATTTTCCACAAAAAGTGTCCATTGTTTCATGCATAAGGGCTCATGCACACAAGTGTAATTTTAAAATACTCATATCTATGCAGGATCCTACTTGAAAAAAAATATCCAGTTTTAAATGTCACATAGTGGCATAACCTCTTGTATTTCTGCACATTTATGGCATTCAGATGGGCACTGAAAACTGTCGTCCATGTTTTTTGCTGTGGGTGCATCCACCTTGGAGCTGTGTGCAGGCACCCCATAGATGTGGATGCACATGTGTAAGCAGGTGCAGTCTAAGCTCCCCACTGTAGGCGGTTCTGAGCTAAAGTGGCAATACAGAAAGGGAAGGAAGTTGTGGGAAATGTAAGCAGGCCATACATGGGTCGAATTCCAAAAATTTTTCGATCAATAATCGAAAACATAGTTTGTTCTGTAATCCGATGGTGCCACCAATGATTTCGAAAATTGGTTGTTGTTCACACATTTTCCAGCGTGCCCGATAAACGAAATGGGGAGGAACCACGAAAATCGGCCAGTGCCATTGCCCCACTAACAGAGCAAAAATCAGCTGATTATTCTTAGGTCCGATTTTTGAACAAAAAATCGTTTGAAAATCGACCCATGTATGGCCGGCCTTAGTTCTTCTATGATTTCTTTCAGTCACCTGTGTGCAGCTTTCTGAGTGGACGCTGGGCTCCACGTGACTTCTACGGCCATCTTAGGTGAGGGCAGCTCTTATTTAGGCCCTGATTTGGGTGCATTCTGAGAGTAGGTAGGGTAGGGACAGATTCCCTGTCTGTTATGGACAGGTAGTGGCAGGGAGAGGTTCCAGAGGAGTAGGGAATGTGCAGGGACTATGCTATCTCCACTTAGGAAGCCTCGTATTTGGGTTGGACTGGCCAGGCCGCATGACTGCTAAGAAGTATAGGCTCATTTATGACCAACTAATAAACCAAAAGACATGTAATCTGATTAAGTTGTACCAAAGAACAATGCCAGTCACAGGTATAATGTGAGCACCCATAAAAATAAACTCACATGGTCTAAGCGGCCTTACCAGCTGTGCCAAACAGGCATTAGACTGACTCCAGATTTTAACTTGAGGGCATAGCCCATAAAGCAACATCAATTGCTGGCTAGGTCAAAATTGCCAATAAAGCTGTGACAAAACATCACAACAGGCGGGGAATGGGCAACTCTTGTGACAGCTGAATCTCCTCAGAGCAGTTGAACATGCACCCACGTAGCCTTCTCCTAGAGTTCAGGCTTCACCCAGTCACCTCAGGTCTTTGTAGCCAATCCTAAGGGAGCCACTTAACTCCTCCTTTAGGTTCATGCCCACAGTGATGCCATGCTTCCAATAGTCAAGGCTCCCTTTCCCTAAAGGAGGTTCAAGAGGCCTTCATTCCTGCTGCTCAATGTAGAATCTGTCAGCAAAGTTCAAGCTACAGAATCGCTGCTATGTATCCCGTAAGTGGCTATGGAGATCTGTGAACACCTACCAAGCCTAGTTGTTGGAAAGTTTACAATATACAGTTAATATTACTCGGCTTTGTGTTATTTCTGTCCTACACCACGCTGCACCCTCCTCACACATGAAGCAGCTACACGGACACAGTCTCATGTCAAAATTTGACATACATGCATGAGCATGGATCTAGGAACCCACTCCTACCCACGTCAGATTTTGACATGTGACTGTGCAGCATCTGCATCCACTTCTATGGGCTGACTGCATGCAGCTTCAGGGAGGGTTTTACAGGCAGCTCAGCATGGAGGATGGGTCTCACCACCCATCTGAATGAGCCCTTAGATACGTATACATCCAGACAGCATTTAAAAGCTTATCATTCTTCATCCACTTGAATACATCTACACCCTTACACATGTGCATAAGTTTAGGGCTCATTCACATGGCCATGCAGCATTAAGAGCAGTTTGTTTACGTTTTGTACTAGCGTGCAACTGTGCGCAAGCAGCCCATATAAAGTGAATCAATATATATCAGCTGAATGTTCTCAGTGTGCAGGTATATGAACTGACATTTGACATGGTGAGACTTTCAAGACACAGTACAACCATTATCATAATATATACATTTTATTGATACATACACAATAAAACAATTTTTGACATCAAATTGTATAACTAAAATCACAGTTGCCTTAAAAGCAACAACTCTAGATACATTACAAATCGCGGGAAACAGATTTAGACTCTCTGAAAGCTCACGCGTTTCTTGGATTTTATCCACTTCGTCAGGAGCCAGAGATGATTTAACACTAAGCCCTGGTTCACACTGATGTGTTGCGGAATTTGCAGCGTTTTCATTGCAAATTCCGCACTGCATCAGAATCGTACCCCGTTCATGCGAACTGCTGCGGGTGTGTATGTTAAGTTTACAATGCCCCGAAAGCGGTCTGCAAAATGCAGTGCGGTGTGCAGAATCGGATCGCATAGGTGTGAATACCCATGCAATCCAATTCTAGTGTGGACCAAAAAAAGGGTCCTGCACGTTTTTGGTGTGGTGCGATTAGAGCCATACAAAATGTATGGCTCCAATCGCACTGCACACAAAACGCATGTGATTTGCACAGGAATGCGGTGCGGTTCCTGTGCGAATCACATGTGATATACCGCACCGCATATATGTGAACCCAGACTAAATCTAAATGCATCCAAAAGAAACAGAAACCTTAACCTCCCTGGCGGTATTCCCGAGTGTAGCTCAGGGTAAAATTTCAGTACCAAGAGCGGTAACCCCGAGCTACACTCGGGCTTAGCATGCGGTGTTGCTAAGGGAGTCCCTGCAGAGCTTACCTTGTCCTTCGCTCATTTTTTTAAAAATGATTATTATATAGTAAAACATTGCTGTTTCAATGCATCTCTCATATATTTTGTCCCTACTGCTTTGTCCTGTGCCCTGCCTGCATTTC
Source organism: Staurois parvus (assembly GCF_062004578.1). Classification (NCBI taxonomy): domain Eukaryota; kingdom Metazoa; phylum Chordata; class Amphibia; order Anura; family Ranidae; genus Staurois; species Staurois parvus. The sequence goes on along the minus strand of NW_028317994.1, from coordinate 16,245,501 downwards.
TGCCTGGAAACTTAGAAACGTCCATGGCGTCCAAAAAGCGTCCCTTTACGTCAAAAGTGGTTTTAGATCAGCTAGAGAACAGCGATAGTAAATCAGAACCACTTGCAGAATTGAGTGATAATGATTCGTGGGGGAAATTCGTCATCAGACACTGAAAACGATTTTGCGACTTTGCTCAGCGATGTGCGAATTTGCCTCTGTATTTCAAATTTTAGTGTTTTTGGTTTGATTATATTTTTTGAATTAAATTTATTATTATTATATTATTATTTTTTATGATTATTAATTAAATTATAATTTATGATTTCGTATTTCAAGTTTTATCATATCCGGAATGTTTACTAGACTCTTGTTCGTACAGATTTCAGTGAGTTATTCCTAAAAATTACAGGCCTACAATAAAAAACTACATATTTCCATGCAAAAAAATGGTACCGCTTTCAGCACCAAAAATCGGAAATAATCATACCGCCAGGGAGGTTAAAAGGGGAGCCAATATCAGAAGTTCAAGAGAGGAGGCACATGGAAATGTGAAAAATCATCAGCTCATATGCTTGTTGGAGGACATTAGGCGACCATGCTGATAGTATATCCCATAATCTTGGTGAAATGGAGAAGTTGTACACTTATGGAGTATCACATAAGCCTCATACCTCGTGTGTCCAGGGTGTAACTGCAAAGATGTCTCTGAAACGTTCACTAAGCTTGCCGCCAAAGTACTAAATCCAAAAAACAGCACTTGCATGATATACACCAGCGGGGTTTAAGTGTGGTCAGACATTGAGGTGCAGGTATATGCACCTCTCCCTGTCAAATTTGGTTGTGTGGGTAAGTCCACACAGCCAATGTAGACCCGTTCACTTTATATGAGCTGCCTGCCTCCCTACATGCATTCACAAGTGTATATATGTTAAATAGACCAAAATCGCAACTCAAATCCAGGATTTGTCCATTTTTTTTGTCACTGCTCTACATCTCATAGCTAAACTCTTCTATGTGTATGGACACATTGCCTATAATAAATCTGCATTCTGATCCAATAAAAAAAGCCATACAGATTTAAAAGTGCTGTTTTCTGTGCCCTTGTCCTAAAACTCTTAACAGGCTTCTTAACTGCTTCCTGAGGGCCCTATAGCAGATATACTGCTACAGGGCGGCAAGGGTGCGTAAAATTATGTATATATACGTGATTTTGCATTTCTGGGTAGGGAGCGCACGCGAGTCCTACCCATGCCGCCATTTGTGGCTGCAGCTGTCAATCACCGGGTCCCGGCCGGTAATTACTTGCCGGCACCCAGTAATTGCCAAGCATCGCCGATGGGGAGGAGAACTGTAATTAACCATTAGCCGCACCCGGCCAATGGCCGTTTGGCGGCTTCAAAGGTGTCTCTGCACTCCGGCTGCACGCCATTTGGCGTGCTCCCGCACATGCGCAGTTTGCGCTAATGCAGAGCGGCGCAGCAGTGCGATCTGTCACCGGCCGTGCACCTCGGACACGGCCGATGACAGATCCGAGTACCGGCTCCCGTTGCTGGTACCATGTGACCTGCTGTGACCAATCACAGCAGGTCACATGACAGTTGTATACAATGGATGGCTTCATTCATGATGCCATCCATTGTATACTAGTGCCTAGCTGTGAATGGTCACAGCTAATCACATGCACATGTCATGTGATTAGCTGTGACCAAATCACAGCTAAGCACAAAAAAAAAAAAAAAAGAAAAGCTGAATGAATCGATTTCATTCAGGTAAATGCTTGCTTATAGCAAAGTAATTCTTTGCTATAAGCAAATTGTGTAAAAAAAAAAAAAAAATACTGATCACTTCCCCAAAGTAGTACAATGTTACTATGGTAACATTGTACTACTTTGGTCATAGTAAAATATGAAAGAAAAATCTTAAAAAAAATAAAATAAAATGTAATAAAAAATTAAATATAATAAAAAAAATATATATATATATATTTTTTTTCATACTGTCACCAGTCAGTGTCCCTGTTCACCGCCATGCCAGTTATATGATGAAGCTGTACTGCACTGGTGACAGTATGTAAAAAAAAAAATTGTGAAAATAATTTTTTTCATTTTTTCATTTTCTGAAAAATTATGACAAAAAAATACAACTTCAAAAAACTCGCCATGCCTCTTATGAAGTACGTCGGACTGTCTACTCTGCAAAAAGGGGTCATTTGGGGGATATCTGTACTGTTCTGACATTCTTGGCCCTCAAGAAATTAGATTGGCCGTCAGTACTTCAGGATTGATCAATATTCAGATCTATACCATAGTTTGTGAACTCTATAACTTTCCTACAAACTAAAAAATACATCCTAATTTGGGTTATTTTCACCAAAGACATGTAGCAGAATACATCTCGGCCTAAATGTATGAAGAACAATTATTTATTTGTAAACTTTTATAACAGAAACAAAGAAAAATGTGTTTTTTTTTTCAAAATTTTAGGTCTTTTTTTGTTAATTTAGCAAAAAATAAAAACCCCAGCGGTGATTAAATACCACCAAAAGAAAGCTCTAGTTGTGTGAAGAAAATTATAAAATTTTAGTTTGGGTACAATGTTGTATGATCGCGCAATTGTCATTCAAAGTGTGAGAGGGCTGAAACCTGAAAAATGGCCTGGGCAGGAAGGTGTTAAATTGCACGGTATTGAAACGGTTAAACAATACAATTTTCCCTGTCAGCTCGTGCACACTGCTTTCCATGGCTATCCACAGCACAGCCATGCAAAGCAGTGTGATTACAGTGAAGCACATGGACACAGACACAAGTAAAACAGCACACAGTTAATACTTTGATCAACCCTCATGTTAACCCCTTCCTGCCCAGTGTCCTTAGTACAGTGTCAGTGCTTTTTTTTTTTTTAGCATTCATCACTGTATTGGTGTCATTGCGGATGTCAGTGACACCAATCAGTTCCCCCCAGTGTCAGATTGCCCTCCGCAGTCCCACTGTAAATCGCTGATCACCGCCATTACTAGTAAAAATGAAAAAAAATAAAATTGCAGTATCTATACCACCATTTGTAAACGCTATAACTTTCACATAAACCAATTAATTTACACGTATTAGGATTTTTTTTTAGCAAAGACATGTAGCAGAATACATTTTGGCCTAAGTTTATGACGAAATTTGATTTGTTAATTTTTTTACTGGACATGTTTAATAGCAAAAAAATATTGTTTTTTTCTCAAAATTGTCAGTCATTTTTTTTTATAGTGCAAAAAATAAAAACCACATTGGCAATCAAATACCACTAAAAGAAGCTGAATTTGTGGGAAAAAAAGGAACGTAAATTATAATTGGGTGCAGCGTTGCATGACTGGGCAGTTGTCAGTCAAAGTAACGCAGCGCCTTAACGCAAAAAATGGCCTGGTCAGGAAGGGGGGAGTATATCCTCAGGAGAGCAAGTGGTTAAAGATGAACTCCAGGAAGAAAAAAACATTAGATTTCCCTTCTGCACTGCAAAAGTAACCTGCTCATTTTGCAATGATGAATGAGATGATATATTTACATTATTTTTTGCTCCCCTGGCAGTCACTGGTCTCCTCCAGTTGTCTTGTTTGTGGATGGGTCTTCAGAGATCTCATGTATAGGATGATGGCAGCCAGTTGGGCAGCGAAGAGAATCAGCTTCTTGGAACCAGTTATATGAAGAGGAGGAAGCCTGCGTAAGCTACGAATAGGGTAAGTATATCACCCTATTCAGCATCCCCTAGGTAAAATGGGTGGGTATCCTTGCAGTGCAGAGGGGAACCCACGGTGAAGCTGGGTATACATGCACAGGTTTTGTTTTTTTTTTTCAGTCAGTCAGTGAAGGAAAAAGAACTGACAGATTCACGCATTCATACAACGATGCGATATGTGGGGATCTCTCCCGCTCTTCTGTTGTATTCCAGAGAGACTCTCCCTTTCCTCATTAGAATACACAGATCAGTGCTACAGTCATTGGCTGTAAGTGCTGATCAAATGCTGGTTTTCCAACATGACTGTTCCACAGAAGCTGGTCGTTAGACTGGCTTCTGTTGAATAGAGAGCAGTACACAAGGAATGACATTAGGCCAGTTCCTGCTGAACTGGCCAATTTCCAACATGTGTATATTATCTGGTGAGAATCCATTACATGGGTTGTATACATGGTAGTGGATAGGAAGATTGAGCATCACATTGTTGATTTTAAAGATTGCACTTGGACATTTTATATGAGCACAATCACAAGTGTTTCTATTGGTTTATCTATATAATACTACACAATGAGTGTTTTTTTTGTTTGTTTTATGCACTTTTAAGGCTAGGTTCACATCTCTACATTCCTGCGGGACGCGTTTTGCGTGGGCACAAGAGCCCATTCATTTGAATGGACTACCATGCCCCAGGACACACAGGGAAGAAGTCCCTGCACTTCTTCTGAAAACGCAACCTGCACAGGGACCTCGGTTCCCAGTATGGTTGCGATTTCCAGTGCGGGCGGTGTGCCCCAGAGGCACCACCCGCACAGATGTGAACCAGGGGTAAGTTCGAAGTGAAGAATCCTGGAAAATTCACTAGCTGAGGGAAGAGTGAGACACCTGGTGGTTGTTTTCTTTATTTCACAAGCTTCACATGACCCATTGATATATAGCAGAGATACTGAAATAAAAATTGACGGAGGTCCAATAAGTCAAATTTTATTCCAGCGGAGGTCCAAATTACATGTTTGTACGATGACTCAGATCTGTCACATCACAACCCCTTTCTTTATTTAACAACCCAATTCTGACATCAGTTTCCTCTGCCCCCCTGCATAACACAATTCCCTCCTTCACATCTCCGCATTTCTGCGGGCTGCGTTTTGCGTGGGCACAAGAGCCCATTCATTTGAATGGACTCCCGTGCCCCAGGACACACAGGGAAGAAGTCCCTGCACTTCTTCTGAAAACGCAACCTGCACGGGGACCTCGGTTCCCAGTATGGTTGCGATTTCCAGTGCGGGCGGTGTGCCATTAGAATTAATGGCACCCACCCGTGGGTCCGCATCCCTCTGTACAGATGGTGCGGCTACAGGGCTTTTTGTGCAGATCCCCAGAGGCACCACCCGCACAGATGTGAACCAGGGGTAAGTTCGAAGTGAAGAATCCTGGAAACTTCACTAGCTGAGGGAAGAGTGAGACACCTGGTGGTTGTTTTCTTTATTTCACAAGCTTAACATGACCCATTGATATATAGCAGAGATACTGAAATAAAAATTGACGGAGGTCCAATAAGTCAAATTTTATTCCAGCGGAGGTCCAAATTACATGTTCGTGTGATGACTCAGATCTGTCACATCACAACCCCTTTCTTTATTTAACAACCCAATTCTGACATCAGTTTCCTCTGCCCCCCTGCATAACACAATTCCCTCCTTCAATCACAGTTTCCCCTTTACAGTAGTGTTCTGAACCTTCCATCACAATGGTATCCTCTGCCCCCCTTTACAGCACCTCCTCAAAGTGCTGTCCTCTGCCCCCCCCTGCACATCTTAACCTCCCCCCCGCAGCTTTATCCCCTTCACATGCCCCTGCACCTCTGCCACCCTTTCACATCCCAGCCCCTGCACCTCTCATACCCCTTCACATCACAGCCCCCTGCACCTCTGCCACCCCTTCACATCACAGCCCCCTGCACCTCTGCCACCCCTTCAAATCACATTGCCCTGCACTTCTGGCCCCCTTCACATTACACTGCCTTGCACCTCTGGCCCCCTTCACGTTACACTGCCCTGCACCTCTGGCCTCCTTCACATCCCGTTCCCCTGTACCTCTGGCCCCCTTCACATCACATTTCCCTGCACCTCTGGCCCCCTTCACATCACAGCCCCATGCTCCTCTGGTCCCTTTCACACATCTTGGTTTTTGACCATGGATATTAACCTGGAACAACATGGTCAAATGTACAGAATTGCCAATACATGGCTAAAGCTAGAATTTGATTCTGAACGAGACAGACAACCAGAAAGCACACATCAAAAGTTAGCACGCAAATGCAAAGCTTCTGCAATAAGAACTCTGCAGGCTGGATGAAAAATACTGACATTTCAAACAGGGTCAAGTTGAAGAAACTTCTAGCTCTATGCACTTTCGCAGTGTTTTATCACCTCAGGTGGCCAGACCTTGTGGGTTACCATGTTTTACTTTGCATTATAGCAGTGCACAGCAACACTTGTATTATCCAATTTGAATGGCACCCAATGCTCTGATACATTAATGAGCAATCTACATCCAATGCAGTCCATCACAACACACATACTATGTGTTGTGGTATGCTGCATTGTAAAAAATGGTCATGTGGGCCCATTGACACATCAACATTGAGGTAATACATGTGTTACTGTATGCATTGCTGCAATGCACGGTATTGCATGTACCATGTGTCGCATTGTGGTGCCTGGTACCTCTAAACCCTGACCCTGTATTTTGTGCATTAAGCACTCCTAATCTCTGCACTCTGTGCGCTATGTATCCCTGATTCTTGCACTCTGTGTGTTGTGACTGCATGCCAAAACCAATGCAGCTTATTGGGGGGGTCTATAATTGTGCGCAGTAACTCCAATGAAGCTTATTTTGGGGGTTTACAATTGCTCCATGAAGCTTATTGGGCTGGGGAATGGATTTGATGACCGATGTAAGGGTCCATTTTTTCTCACACAGACCATCAATACAGGGGAACATTACCCTTCTACTGGTCATCAGTGTAAAGGGGCATTAAAAACAATGTGTAGTGATACATTGCCCTTCTGCTAAATATACTTGCAAATCCAAAAAACGATATTCAGAAAATACCTGGGGTCAGTAATAAAGTAAGCAACTCTCATAACATATCCTCCTTACATGCTTATGTCGCAAAGAGAGGAATGGAGATTCAGAGTAGGTAACCAGTTGGGGATTTTGGGTGTACAGTTAATGTCCTAAAAAATGCAGACCTGAAATAAGAAAAAAATTCATAAAATGTAACAGCACTGTTATGTCATGTTACAGTATGTTGTATTTAATGTAACAACATTATTATTGTTATGTTGTATATAACCACTTAAGCTCTGGAAGGTTTTACCCCCTTCATGACCAGGGCATTTTTTCATCCTGGTGATTTTGTGTGCCCAGGAGGCACAGGTGCAGTATCACACTGCCAGTGGTCTGTCAAAGTCTATGGCAGGCTTAAATACGCTGTGGCTGAACATGGCTGAACGCTGTACTGAGTGGTACTTACATTTAGTGCCCTACAAATTCAGTGATGAATGCTCAGAATTAAAAAAAAACCTGTGGGAATAAATATAAGAGGGGCAGCATAGTGGCTAAATGGTTAGCACTTCCACTTGGCAGCACTAGGATCATTGGTTCGAATACCAACCATAGCACCACCTGCTTGGAGTTTACATGGTCTCCCTGTGCCTGCGCGAGTTTCCTCCGGGTGCTCCAGTTTCCTCCCACACTCCAAACACATGCAGGTAGGTTAATTGGATCTTGTCTAAATTGGCATTAGTATGTGTTTATATGAACGTAAGTTAAGGACCTTAGACTGTACACCCCTTGAGGGTTAGGGACTGATGGGAATGTACAGCATATATATGTAAAGCGCTGTATAAAATTGACAGTGCTATGTAAGTACCTGAAATAAATAAATATATGAGATATACAGTATATCTCATATTTATTTCACTCATACTTTTCATGTAAATGTGTCTAGAATCTCCAATAAGCTTATACTTTAAATATATCTAAAGTCTATACTTTTTTTTTTTTTTAGTTTGATGGGTAGGGGAGTAGGAGAGGGTTAAAACCATGGCCATTTTTGTCTCATTAGGTAGCGTTCCTCTCTCTTCCTGTCCTCTGGACATAATATGAAGTAAGAGGAACTTCTTTTAATGGAAGGGAAATCGCCCCTTATTCACAGGAATAAGTGTCCAAATTGGAAGATTTCCCCTCTATTCCTGTTCTGGTGCAGTTCAAATGGGGACACAGCTATACTTGTTCTATCCTCTCACCACTCTTTCCAAATCTAAAAATATGTTGAAAATAATGCTTCAGGATTTATGGAATTTTCTTTTAAGGCCTTGGATGTACTTGTGATTAGTATAAGCATTTACATAGTAAATGGTATAAAATCTATATTTCATATATTTGGCATATGGAGGAAAAAAAGTTTATTCCTTCTGTCATTTATCAAAGGTTACCATTAGGTGGCGATATGTACTAGACAAACATATTCCATAGCTACAGTATCTGTCTAATAGTGAAGAAAATGACTGTCATGGAGCATTGATGCACAGCAACCCATGGTAACCCGTCACTGAAAGGTGTAGTCCTTAATACTAAGGCCTCATGCGCAAAGGTCGTTTGGTCAAATCAATAGCATAAGTAAAAGTTCAGCACTGACACGGTATGAAATAAAATTACAATTCTTTATTCTTGATCCATCGAGACATAAAAAAGAATCCATCAAATAAAATGATTAACACGTTTCAGCCCTACCCACTCTGGGCCTTAGTCATAATCTAAATATGACTGGTATAACAAAGTCGTTGTTTGGGCACCAACTTCTCTCTTCTTGGTCTTTACCCACCCCCAACTAATCACCATGTTAGTTAAAAAAGAAAAAAAGTTTATACAAAAATACATTTTATTTACCCAAATCCATGGTCATGTGACACTGGGTCCCAAGTCTGCTATCTTCTGCACTGCAGAGTGTGAGGGTCCATCTTCGGGTATCCTTTGTTTTAAAGTGCTAGCGTCCTTTAAAGTGGTTGTAAACTCTGTTTTTTAAAGTGGAGTTCCACTGTAAAAAACTGTAGCTGCTGACTTTTAAAAAACAGCCACTTACCTGTCCCTCGGTCCCATGGTGTGTCCCCTGCAGCCCATTTCACCAGCCGTCCTGGATTCCAGGAGGACGGCATCTTCAGTGTGGGCACCTGGCTGTGACAGCTTGCGGCTTCACAACCGGGTACCCACTGTGCATGTGCGAGTAGTCCCGCATTTCATAAATGGTCCTGTAGTGTTCTGGGACCTGCCACGGAGGACACCGAGGACACCTTCTGTTTCCGATCGCCTTCGGACCGGAAATGGGAGCGGGTACCTGTCAAATTCGGGTATCCACTCCCCCCGCCCCCCCAAAGGTGCCAATCCTTAATGGGGAGTGAGGGAGCAGTCCGTAAAGCGGAACTTCCCCTTTTGGGTGGAGCTCATTTTAATTTTACCTACAGGTAAGCTTATAATAAAGCTTCCCTGTAGGTAAAATGAATATCTCCTGAATGTGCACCATTTTAGAGATATTCCCTCTTCAATCTGGCGCATGCACTCTGAAGAAACGGCATGCCCGTGTAGTTGCTACAGAGCTGTGTGCTGTGGCCCAGGACTCCCATGTGCATGCTCGGGAGTGACATCATCGCAGCCTGACCTGTCAGAAGGCCAGAGCTTGTGAACCTGGAAGGAAGACGGGTGAAGATGGAAGCCTTTACAGCAGCAACAGCGCTCCACTGGAGGGCTTCATTTTAAGGTAAGTTTTAAATAATGTGCTAGTATGCATTGCATACTAGCACATTATGACATTACCTTGCAGGGGACTTTTTTTTTTTTTTGCCTGTGGTTTACTAGCGCTTTAACCCTTACCTACTCAGCCCTGGTGTCCCTTTAATAGTATCTGTACACCTGGGGGGATGGGGAGGATTGGCGATCATGTAACCACTGTGACTGGTTGTCACAGTGGTCACATGATTGGGAACCAGTCCCCTTGGCTACCAATCATTAGTGGGGGTCAAAAGCTGTCTTTGACACCTTAGTCTCTGTGCTAAGAGCATGAGCAGTAACTCATAAAAGGGTGTTAGGGATCCTACAGTGGCAGCCTCTAGCGCTCCACAGACCGGAATCCCCCAGGGCGCGGAATCTAAGCCCCAACCTGCTTGTTCACCAAGGCCCCTGATGGTGGGGATGGACTTGGAGCAGGCCGAGATCAGGTCGCGGCCCCTGGGTTCACCTGCTATACACCGTTGGAGGTGTATAGCAGGTGAGAGCCTGATGTGAGGAGGTAACAAGAGCAGCGTCAGGCAGACCGGGTCGGTAACGGTGGTGGCAGCGTAGTACAAAATCAGCAGGCAGAGGGATAAACAGGTCACAAGCCGGGTTTGGTAACAGGAGATCAGAACATGCAGGGTTAAGCAGGAGAATGGTCAGACAAGCCAGGGATCAGGACAGGAGACAGACAGCAAATCAGGGTCAGGCAGGCTCGGCAACAAGACAATCTACTATTCAGGAAGTCAGGAAACAGGTAAGACCATGCGGCAATTACACACAGTCCTAATCTGTTTTAAATAGGGCGCCCTGTGCCCTGATTGGTCCACGATCGCGAGTGCGCATGCGCGAGTGCCGCTGCAATCGCGGGTGCCCTGGTCCCAATGCTTGCATGCTAGTGCGGCCGGGCACACCGCGCATGGCAAACACTGGGGTCCCCGACAAAGGGTATTAGCTGTAGGGCTTGTATTATTGAAGGTTGGACCGCCCAAAAAGTGCATGTGATCTGGATGGGACCAGTCTGACAGCTAACAACCTACAGTATGGACTTGTTCTGAGTAAGGTAGGATTTGTCAATGCTTTTTTCAGTATGTAGTGTACACTGACACTAAACAATAAAAATATGCCTGGTTGACAAATTGACTACTTCACTCTTCCTTGGAACTTACTGTTAAAATATCTCCTATGGTCAGTGACCTTAGGAGATTTCTCCAAAGTAAGGTCGATGACCCTTTATTTCCACAATGGAAGATGCTCATAGTAATACATAAATTAGGTTGGTAGCAGGGGCGGACTGACCATTCGAGCACTCGGGAACTGCCCGAGGGCCCAGGTCAGTAGGGGGCCCCATGAAATGCCCCTGGTACCTTTTTATAGGCTTTTTTTGAGTGTGGGCAAGGACATAGGGGCCCCATGATCCCCTATTGCCCCATGAGTTGTCAGTCCGCCCCTGGTTGGTAGATGTAGATAAACTCCCCGCATTAGTTTCAACATTTCCATCTCAAGAATGATACATTTTCTTATGCCATAGTTATTCAATAGAATGTTTTTTCCCATCATGTCTATTTTTCCCCAACTTAGTCTTACCATACTATTTCATCATCCTTGTTTTTATGGTTCCCTCTTTAGTTCCTTGTTTGTACTTCCCCACGACTCCTAATATGTGGTTCTGCTTAACCAGTTACAGGACAATAATTACATTGCTGCTGTTGTTGTTATTGTTATCATTATTTTTTTATTATAGCAACAGAGTCTCTTCAATTTCATTAGACAGCCAGCTAGATTTGTTAACAGGCCACTACAAGTGCCTGTTTATAGCTTCAGAATTTAACAGAGCTCTAAAAGACCAGGTCCAGGTGGGTGTAGTAAAGGGAAACACAAGTTATTATTATAGTGGGATGTAAGGTCCTTTAAGTTGGGGTCCCACCTTAAAGTTTCTGGACAACTTCCTACTGCCACTCACCCGGGGTATATAAGCAATGGAGGGTGGTGCGACTGGGATTTTCGGTGGGCAATGGAGCAGCAGAGTGACCCTTCTTGTCTAGAGCCTGCACAGGAGACAACATGTGGGTGCACATTGACTTGAACTATGCACCCGCTTCAGGGGGAAGCGCTTGGACTACTCCCTATTAGAGAGGTGGGGGAAGCTATGGCACCCCTTAGCTAGGGAGGCTATGTATGAGGAAGTTTATGTAATGTGTGGACACAGGTCTCTCTAAAAAAAAGTAATTTGGAACTTTACAAAAGTATGGGCTACAGAAGTAACTGAAAAGTAGCACGTTCCTCTGTAGATGGAGATTACGTTTTTGCACAGTAAAACATTTTTTTTTTAAATATGCAAATCTGGCCTAAACATTTGTTTAAATTGCCTTATTCTGTTTCCCCATGAGTGTGTCTTGCCAAGCTAAATTACCTGATAACTGCTTTTCCAGGAATCCTGCAGAATGGTTTACTTGAGGGTTTAGTAAGATGTATCCATAGGTTGGGTCCACTGCTTTTATTTCCTGTGGGTACTCTGTAAAAAAAATCCACTACTCACTTTTTCAGTGCAGCTTTCTCTTTGCATGATGACAATGCGAGTTAGAGAAAGATCAGTACTGTAACAGTGCTGGATCCACACAGTTACAGAGCACAGTGTGGAGCCACTCCTTTACCTATGACACCTGGAAGTCTCTTGTGGGTGTCAGAGGGAGACTGCAGCAGCTCCGATGATTGAATTGTGAGGTTTCAAAAATGGTGCCATGCAGCACAGTGCTGCCTTCGGTACTTCTGCATCTCTGTCAGCATCCATTTGGACCCTGGACAGAGTGACATCAGGCATCTTCCATTACAGGTGCTGGAATTCACTACTGTCTTGTTTATTCTTCATGAGGATTCTTCATGAGGAGGGAACATTGGCTGCATTTCATGGGGAAGGTTTTGATGGCTGTCACTGCAGCCATTGGAGATCTATTAGGGTCGCTGAAAAAAGAGAACAAAGGTGTAGTGTTGTGTGACCCATCAGCAGACATCTATGTCCATCCACCTTCAACTCATGAGTCCCACTGGGACTCCAGAAAAATCAAGCAGAGAAACAATATAACAAACAGAGCATGGGTATGTATGCAGGAAACACATGAACTGAGGGCTGGGAGCTGGTGGAGGACATTTAGGGCTTATGTGCATGAATGATGAGAGGGGCTAATGAGCTGTAGTGTATCTTGATGGTTTTATGCACCTGAGAAGCTGCAAGTGGCACATACAGCTGGCTATAGAAGTGATTGGCTGTATGTGCCTATTCTTATCTATATAAAGTAAATGCTTCTTTGCATCAGTGTTTACACATTCATGTGTAGGGAACATTGGCTGCATTTCATGGGGAAGGTTTTGAGGTTAAAGAACCTCTTACGCAGTTTAAAGTGGAGCCTCAGGCTCTCCCCAAAAAATTAATAGTCAGCAGCTACAAATCCTGTAGCTGCTATCTTTTAATAAAGGAAACTTACCTGTCCAGGGATTCAGAGACGTACTCACCCAAGCCAATGCTTCAATCGAGTGTAGTCTTTGGCATTTTAAGTAAGGGAAACTGACATTCACCTTGCAGTTAACTACTGCATATGCGCTTTGGGAATGGTCCCCCAGTCTTCTGTGACCTGTTATGTGTCCCAGAAAGCTGTGGAGGAAGGAGGGGGGGCTTAGCTTCCAGCTCAGATCGTGTGGCGCATCTTACCAGGGGAGTTAGTACCTGTCAAAACCACACCAAAAAGTGCCAATGTGACTGTGGAGGGGGGTAGGAAACAAACAAGAGGAACTTCCCCTTTTGGGTGAAGTTCTGCTTTAACCCCTTGCCCTTCAGAGGATTTACCCCCCCCCCCCCTTCCTGACCAGGCCATTTTTCGCAATACAGCACTGTATTAATTTAACTGACAATTGCGTTGTCATGCAATGCTGCACCCAAATTAAATTGATGTCCTTTTTTTCCCACAAATGGAGCTTTCTTTCAGTTGTATTTGACCACCTGTGCGTTTTTAATTTTTTGCACTATAAACAAAAAAGGCCGACAATTTTGAGAAAAAAAAACTATATTTTTTAATTTTTGCTATTAAACATGTCCAGTAAAAAAAATAAAATTGTCATAAATTTAGGCCAAAATGTATTCTGCTACATGTCTTTGCTAAAACAAATCCCAATACGTGTAAATTAATTGGTTTACGTGAAAGTTATAGCGTCTACAAATGGCGGTATATATACTGGAATTTTTTTTTAATATACAAGTAATGGCGGCGATCAGCAACTTATTGCAGGACTGTGGAGGGCATTCTCACACTGGGGGGGGAGGGGGACTAACTGTCACTGACATCCCCAATGACACCAATACAGCGATCAGTGCTAATAAAAAGCACCGACACTACTAATGGCACTGGGCACTGTGTGCTGTTTTGCTGTGTATGTTTCACATGTTCAGCACATTGCTTTGTGTTGCTCTGTTATGCAGAGCAATACAAAGCAATGTGCAGGAGCTGGCAGGGGAGAGATCTGTATTTTTTACATACAGGTCTCTCCCCCGTCAGTGATACTTGGCGATCGCCGAAATTGGCCGGGACCCAGTGATCGACAGCTGAGGCCGCCACTGGCCTACCCAGAAATGCAAAACCACATATATACAAGTAATTTTGTGCAGCCCTGCTGCCCTGTAGCAGTATTTCTGCTATAGGGCAGCAGGAGAGCAGTTAAGGTTAAACTGCTTCTTGTCCAACTTCACTGAGTGACCACGTGTCCTCTTGAGCGACTTAACAGTTTTCTCCCTATGCTAAAATCACCATTTGGAATTTGCTCACACTTGCTCAAAATAATGACTTTAACAAACACGTCTAAAGCCTTAATGTGAGTTGTTTTCTGAGTTTGCCACACATTTAACATGTGTTACAGGTTCAGAGATGGTTAATCAAGATGGCAGACAACACTGTTAGTGCATGCATGGAACAGCGTGTGACGTTTTTTGAAGACGAAGGTGTAAAACCCACGGATATCTACAGAAGACTTCAAACACTGTACAGTGATGAGACAGCTGCAGTAAGATGTTTGAATGGTGTCAACGTTTCAAATATGGCCATACATCTGTCAGTAACATTCCCGGCCGTGGTAGTTCCCAGCCCACAGCAGTCATTATTGTGAACATTCAGCACGTGGAATGCCTGATCCTGGATAATCAACGCATAACCTGTCGTGAAATTGCAAAATAGACAAATTCTTCTGTGGGAACGGCAAACACAAACATTCATGAACATTTGCATTCTCGAGAAAGTAAAAAAAAAACCCACTTTTTTCTACCTCATGGTGCCACTATCAACAGTGGATATTACTGTTGTGTTCTGAGTGATGTGCATATGTGTCCGAAAACTCCCCTTCCCCGGAGTGATCACTAAGGGCATCCTATTTCTCCAGGACAACGCATGAACTCATACTGTTCACTGCATATTACAGAAAATCTGCTGGGAGGTATTGCCACATTGCCCTTACAGCCCAAACCTCGATCCAAGTGGTTTCCACCTGTTTGGACCCCCTAAAAGCAAGACTCGGAGGTTAGCTATTCAGCACTGATGACGAAGTCCTGTCCTAGGATGGTTCAGGTGTACTGACAAATCTTTCTATGCTGAAGCTTTCCAGGCATTAATTGAACGCTGGGATAAGTGCATAAATGTAGTACGGGGTATATAATAATAAATGCAGTTTCCTCACCTTGAAATGTGTTATTTTATTACAAAACTCAAAAGTCCCGGTTTGACTTGAACATCCATCAGAATGTATAACTCATTAATGCAGTTATCTTATACAAATGTTTTGAAAATGCAAGCAGTGCTTACTGAAGTTTTTAAAAAAAATTTCTGCAGGCTGTCTTTTTTTTAATCAGGAAAAAAATGATAGAATCCTCTTGAACTGATGTGACCAGACTGGTAACTAAGAATAAAGCAGAGGTAACTCCCAAAAGTAGTAATAGTACAGGAAACAAGAAAAAAATTAAAGAAAAGGTTCTACCCAAGTTATGTACATATTGTGTGCAATATTATTCAGGGAAAGCCCTCCTATCTGTTAAGTTGACAAGCATATTACTGGCAGGAACCACTATAGTTAGTCATCACCTTTAAAGCTGAACTTTAGCACTTCAAAAGAAAATAGAGGAAACAAATATTTAAACGCTGTTTTGCCTACCAGAAAGATTTCTATTTATGTCCATTCATTCCTGAGATTTACATAGCTATGACTCACAGCACATTTTCTAGCAGTGCAGTTTTTTCTCTGGTGTAGTTTCTTTCTTCACTTAAAGGTCTTCCTCCCATCTCCACATGTGATTGGACAGTAAAGGAAAGTAGCATACCAATGAGCTTATCTGTCTGCTCTCTCCTCCTATCAGCATGACTCCTTGCACTGTAGCACACCTGAAAGGCTCATTGAACTGCTTCTCTCTCCCCCTTTCAGAGTTCTACTGTACAAATTGCACACTACAAGAGACTGATACCATGTAAACTGTAATTGCTTACACTACACTGCTTGCATTATTAAAAAATAAATTGAATGAAGTAATAACTATTAAGCTGCATTCATTTGTGATTTATATATCTCCCTGGAGCTTAGCGTTACATGTTCAGACTGTTTTCAGTCTGTTTATCATTATACATTGTGGGGGTTCACCCAAGTGTAGTGCCTTTCATGAACTTCTATCCACCCAGTGAAGTACATTTCAGGGCTTTGCCCTCTTTTATTAAAAAATAAACTTCAAAAACACACAGAAGGCACCCTTGCAGGGGTTTTTAGCATCACAATGACAAATAGAAATTTTTCAGTCTCCTGTTCAACCTATCTGGACTCACTAGTCCCTGAGCCTGTCTCCGCACAGGCTCCCTATGTTATCTCATTTAGCCTTGTAACAACCAAACTGCCCAACATGGGTAGCACAGGCTGCTGCTACTTTCATACAGTCTCTTAATACCTCTACCAGACAACATCCTGGTCAGATCACCTCTCCTTGAAGCCAGAGTAGACAGTCTCCCAGTACCTGGTTACACACGCTGCTCGTGTAGCAGCTTGCCTACAGGGGAGGGAGCCCTGAACCATAGCTCTATGGATAAAACTGCTGGTTTCCAGTAAAATGTAAACACAAGGTTAGAGCCTTCATCCCTTTCAAGTCTCTACAAAGCCTCTGGGCTCTGGAACCGAACAAACTCATCACAGAGGACAGAGGTCATCACAGAGGGCAAGGGGGCACTCTTTACATCTGGAGGAAAAGAAATTTAATCTCCAAACACAGAAAGGTTTCTTCACGGTGAGAGCTGTGAAATGTGGAATAGACTCCCTCAAGAGTTGGTTCTGGCCAGCTCAGTGGATTGCTTCAAAAAAGGCCGGGATTATTTCTTAGATACACAGAATATAACTGGATACTAACATTTATAGGTAAAGTTGATCCAGGGAATATCTGATTGCCTCTTGGGGGATCAGGAAGGAATTTTTTTTCCCAGCAGGAGCAAATTGGATTGTGCTTTGCTGGTTTTTGTTTTGCCTTCCTCTGGATCAACTGTGGGTATAGGATTATAACTTTTTTTTTCCTATGGTTGAACTGGATGGACTTTTGTCTTTTTTCAGCGACACTAACTATGTAACTCCAGGATAAGTAAATATAATAGGCATGTTTATTCGTACTTGAATCTTGGTTTGCTTTGTGTGCTTCTTCCAGACCTCCCTGTAATAAAGAATGGTCTCTCTCTCTCTCTCTCTCTCTCTCTCTCAGCAGAGCTGTGCATGTGCAGCTCAGTGTGGGGGGCTGATGACAGCAGGCAGGTAGGTGAATTTTATTACAGAGGAGACATTACAAGTCGCTTCTGGAATAAAAAACCTGCCTGATCCCATTGAATAACAGTAAAACTTTAGTTCCGCTTTAAAAAGACAAAATGTTTTTGTGCCTGAAGCTCAGCTGTAATTGCAAGATATCTAATAGTGCTGTTAGCATTACGGTTCAAATGTAGCATTGTTCCTGTTGCACAAATATTTGCTGTGTCATCCCAGTTTTAAAAAAGAGGAAACCTTCCAGAAAATCCCCACACTATTTTCTTTTCTTATGTTTATGATTGTGGGCTGTAAAGCCAAGCATGGATTTTTTCATGTAGTTACCTTATTTCTTGGAAATGAATGGAAAAGTACAGTAATAAATTTACCTACGTTCTTGGTAATGTACATATATGATGATCTTAAAGTGGCACTACACTGAACCTAAACACCACCAGCCAAAAGGGCTATATAATTCATTTTTAATATGTAAAGGAAACTCCCCCATATATGTCTCCATGTTTTATTTTGCTGAGAAATTACTTTGAAAAACATCCTCTACCAACTCTGGTTGTGGACATCTTGAGTAAGGGCAGATGATTTATGTAGCAATTACCTCCTGGAATTCCTTTGCCCCTAGCTCAGGCATGCAGACAGGAGGGTGTACCTAGGAAAAAGAAAACCATAAAAACCAAACTTAGGCTTAACTTCAACCTACAAGTGTTATTGTGTATCCTTGAAGAGGATAAAAACCCCAATTAATGGCTCAACACACACAAATGGCAAATAAAAAATCTTTATTAAAAACCTATACTATCTGCCTCAAAATGAAATGAAACCATAACTATCCAATAATTAAAAAAACCTTCCCCATAGCAGCTGTGGGAAAAATGTAAAGCATCACCTCCCAATGAAGGGCAAGTGCATGAAAATGACCCAAATATTTCTATATTTTTCTAATACTTCTATGAGATATGAATCTATATCATGTAAAAGGACCTCCTCCTCCATGGGGATATCTTAGAGTTCAGCCATACAGTGACTAGATAAACATTCAAAGTCCTTGTTGGACATTAAGCAAGATGCTGAATCCTCCCATTTTTTAGTATGTCTTGACAATGATTGTTATATGAAATTATCTCAACTATGTGGTTTAATGGCCAAACAAGGGAGACACCAGCCTATTGAGATTGTTGGAAGACTCCAAAAGCAATTGGACTGTGTATCTTTCCATCTTTTTATAGATTTGTCATGCTGATAATACAATCCTTATGTGAGAAGATTTATAGCCATGCAAATTAATTTGCCAGTCCAGGGAGCCACCAGCTAGCTTGGGGACTTAATGACACATTTAAGCTTTCTCTATTGTTTACATTTCTTAATGCCTACAAATGGCCGGAAACTCACTTAATGGGTAATAAAATCCTGGCTCTCCACGGGACCTGGGTGAAAAAGGTGTTACTTGCTACATACTCATATTATGCTAGGGGGGTTGCCATATTGATAAATAAATGTCTTCCCTGCACGGTGGAACAGATAATTACAGACCCTGGAGGGTTCCCTAAACAATTCTTTTGCACTCTTCATTCTTTGCTAAGCTCATTTATTTGGGGATCCCCCCTCCAGATTCAGTAAAAAAATTATTTGTAGACCCAGGACACAAGGTGGTCTGGCGTGTGCGGACTTCTATATGTACTTTTTTGGCAGCACTTCTTATCCATGCACATAACTGGGTCAATTTGGATGATTCTAATGCATCTGTAATCTTGGAATCGGCTCACTTAGGCTCCTATGAAGCTCTTCATAATCTTCCATATCATAGAGCTCAGTCCCCCTTCTTGACTCTCAGTCTTTCGATGAAGGCAGTAATCAAAGCTTGGCAGATCATCATGCCCCCGGGCACCTTGACCTCTGCTTTCTGGTCCCGGCATACTCCTCACTGGTAAAACCCCCAGAATTCTTGATAATCCCTGATCCCTCTATATGGGCTTCAAGTGGTATAAAATATTTGACTTACATTTGTGACAAGGGTTCCCTGATTACCTTTATTAAGGTAAACAAAACCATAATATCCTTAATTCCTTATCTTCCGGTTTTTACAACTGCGACATGCCTACTTCTCCCAATTTGGATAATACACTTCACCTGCTTCAAAATTATTTAGAATCTTCACTATGTGATGATGACCTGGCAAAGCCTTTATCCACAATTTACAAGGCTTTACAGTCATCAGTGCATGTTGGTCTTGAACTTTTACAATCCAAGTGGCGGGTGGAAGTGCCAGATCTGGACGCAGATGATTGGGAGGATGCCTTTACTTAATTGGTGACCACACGGGATAAGCTAATTCAATTTAAAATTCTTCACATGGCCTGCCTTACACTGCAGAGACTACACCGTATTTAACCCACAGTAAAACCTCATTGTTGGCGCTGCGGAGACACACCTGCAGATATTTTTCCATGTTTTTTGGTCCTGTTCCGCATACAAGTATTTTGGGCCGATTATATTACAGTTTATTTGCTCAGTAACCACAATTTCTGTCCCTCAAATGGTCCCTGTTTGTCTACTGGGCTTGGTCAAACATATAGCCTTTTCTAGAGCCATTAGAAGGCTTCTGGGTCTACTTCTGTTTTATGCTAGAAAAGCCATTGTTCTGGCATGAAAATTGGATGGACCCCCTACTGTAGAGAGCTGGAGGAAACTGGTCAATTTAGTGGTCTCATTGTATATACTGACATATCTCTCCCGACGTTGCCCAAAAGAATTCCATAAGGTCTGAAATATTTGGATCGAGTCTCCCTCTACTAATAATGCTAGAGATGATACTCAGCTTGAATAAAGTGAATAGTGAGTGAATTTTATGTTCCTTGAGGGGGAGGGACTATGCAGGGGTTGACCTGGTGGTCCCCCTTGTGTACCCCCTTTTCACTTTTTAGCATCTCCCTGGGACTATACATTGCTCATATTGCACTTTATTATTTATTCTGTTATACTCCTAATTTTCTTGCTTCTATTTCTGAAATTTGATATGTGCCTAATCACTGTGATAGTGCCTAACCTCTACCTCCTGCCTACCTTGGTAATGTAGATGCTGCTACCCTTGATGATCAAGGGTACCAGAGTTGTGTCTACAGTTGGGATGTTATGTTTTCTTTTGAGCCAGGGAATACCCAAAGGCTCTGTTTTGTAGAGTATGTTTCAAAAACCAATTAAAGCAATAAAAAAAATAAACCAAACAGGAAACCAAAAATATTTAATGGTTTGATCTGAAAATGAATAGGCTCTTTCAGAGCAACTACTGAGTGAACCAGAAAATGGATGACATATATTAACTTTTATTTTATCTATCAGCAAGGCTATCTATGGGCAAGCATACTCCTACCCATCTTTTAGAAAAGTTAGAACCAAGTATCATTTTATGGTAATAAATAGGTACTTTTTATGGAATTTATTGATAATTCTATCAAATATATAAAACGTAACAAATATACAGTGCTTTCTATAGTAATATCAAAAGTGCTTCCAGTTTTTTTCTACATTCTTGGCATATGTTTTTCTCTCCCTGCAATGTCCACACTCACTTTCACAACTAAGAGAGCTCCAGCCATAAGCCCGTACTGCTCCAACATTCACCCAGGTCATTCATAATACCACTCAGTCAGAGCACTCCCCAGTACTCAGATGCAACTTTTACACTTTTAGGCATGTATGCACCACTATCTCCTGCATGCGCATGCACAAGCTGCACTTCAGCCGTATTGCACCAGTTCATGCATAGCCCCAGCATCATCAGCACTCAATAATCCTCCTCCTTCTGCATGGAGTAGGTTAGTGCTCTATGCCACTTGTGGACTTTTTACCTTATACTAATGTACTACCTTCATGGAGTTTGTATGTTCTCCTTGTGTTTGATCATTGTCCTTCTGAAACAGCTGCTTTATTTGAAGCCAGTGTTCTAAATTCTGTAGGTAATATAAGGTTGTCACATGTGTGGAAAATTTACCACTTAGAATATGCATTGTGTGTAGGGTTTCCCACTGTGTAATGGTAGTTCTCTTTGACTTCTACTTCCATGTATCTGTATACTAGGCACATTCTGATCATTTTTACAGACCTGAGTTTAGAGTTCCTGCCCTAAACTTCTCTTATCTCTAAAATGGCTTAGCAGAAATTATAGTAGAGGAAATCCTGTGTTGTTCATGGAAAGGTGAACTTTCCTTTAGATTCCCTAATGAAAAAAACAAGATTTTCATATACGGTAACTTCAGCTGTCTGTGCCATTTGTTAATTCAGCATGGATTATTCATGAAAATGACCTTGTTGTATGTCTTGCACAGGTTTGTCACAGGTTTATTTAGATGAAAAACACAGAAATCATCTCCCCTATCAAAAATTTAATTCCCTCACAGACCTCAACTACAAGAACTCTGCATTTCACTGCCCTAGGCTGCACCATATCAAGCAGTGTATTGTTCATAAATAAAGTCAGTTGCCTGCATGCCACTCAATACAAAGGGTTTCCCATGTGCATACTACTATTACATATACATCTAAGGCCTGTAAAGTAATTGTTTTTGGATTGTCTGTTTAACTTAAAGTTGCACTTTAAAGCCCCCACCACAGTCTAATTGCTGGTATATAAAAGAAACTACCATAATGCCCTATTTAGTCACCTAAATCCATGGTCATATGACATGCTTGGCCTAAGTCTTCTCTCATCTTCTGTTTAGAGGTAGCAGGATCCTTCTTCACATTTCCATGTCAGTTCAGTGGCAGGAACCTCTCAGGATCCAGAAGAGGAGTCTCAGCAGTGATATCAAAATGAGTGGCTTGTAGGGGACTAGCTAGCACTGGCATATCTGCAGCATTAGATTGCTGGTCACCAGCAAAATGGGGGACGTAGGTGAGTTAAAAATTTAGTGGTGGGAGGGGGATTAATTTTTGCCCGCAATTGGTTTTAATTTACACAATCATTGAAGTATTTGGTACTGGACTATGCAATTGTTTTTTTTTATTGGTGATCTACCAGTTAAGGGCTTACAATGTATCTTGTAAATCCTAGTGTTCAAAGAAAGAATGACAGTGAAGGTCGTGTGTAAAAAAGTTACTGTTTGTGGCTCTTTTGGCTCTGATTGCTGTAATGCAGTAGTCTGAAAATGTTCTAAACAAAGGGACAGTTTACTGTCTTTCAACATTTTAGAGGAGTCAGACTGTGGCCAGCGGGAATAGACATTATCTCAGGATTGCTGGTCAGCAAGAGTAAAAAAAGTACATAGCACCTGTGGTAAGTAGGAAGAGATATAATGCCTCATTGGTTTTAGTGGGAGATGTAGTGCCCCAGAATTTGTGTCAGGAGGAATAGTTCCCCATCGTTTGTGTCATTGGAAGGAATGGTGCCTTATTGTTGGTGTCAGTGGAAGGAATATTGCACCACTGTTGGTTTCAGAAAGAGAAATAGTGCCCCTCTGTAGTGGGAGGAAAGGTGCCTCCTCATTGGTGTCAGTAGGAGGAATAGTGCCTCATATCAGTGGGAGGAACAGTGTCCCAAGGGCAAGATACTACCAAATCAAGCAAAGGGCTACATCAAAGCCATAGACCACAGTTTGGTTGTGGAGCATAACTGGTTAATAATTGATTAACTGATTTTAGGGCAAGGTTAAAATTGCTGTGAGTTGCAACATGAGTGCATTGCAAAGAAACTGCATTTATGTGTCGGGTGCCTTTAGAAATAAATGGAGACATTCTAAATCAGTGTTTCTCAACCTGTAGGTCGTGACCCCTTTGGGGGTCATACTTATTTTACTCTTGCTGACCACCAATCCTGAGATAATGTCTATTCCCGCTGGCCACAGTCTGACTCCCCTAAAATGTTGAAAGACAGTAAACTGTCCCTTTGTTTAGAACATTTTCAGACTCCTGTATTACAGCAATCAGAGCCAAAAAGCCACAAACAGTAACTTTTTTACACATGACCTTCACTGTCATTATTTCTTTGAACACTAGGATTTACAAGATACATTGTAAGCCCTTAACTGGTAGGTGACCCCTTTGGGGGCCGAATGACCCTTTCACAGGGGTCGCTTAAGACCATCGGAAAACACATATTTCCAATGTGTAAAGATCAGCTACTGTGTAGAAAGCAGCTGCTGTGTTGAAAGCAGCTACTCTGTTAAAAGCAGCTACTGTGTTGAAAGCAGCAGTATTGGAGGTAAAACGACACTTCATGAATTATAATTACTGAATAAATAATTTTATGGTTGGGGGTCACCACATGAGGAACTGTATTAAAGAGTCGCGGCATTAGCTAAATGAATAACACTGAAACCCACAGCACAAGCTACCATGCATTACTATAGATTATGGAAACATGGTAAAATACACTACAGGTTACCACAATGCATAGGTGTGAAGGCAATGTAAACAAAGTGCTACTGAATCATTTGAGTAGTGTAATAACTAGCATATGCCATGATCCTGTCACTCTGGGGTTGATTTACAAAAACTGGAGAGTGCAAAATCTGATGCAGCTGTGCATTGTAGTCAATCAGCTTCTAACTTCAGCTTGTTCAATTAAGCTTTAACACAAAAAAAACAAACTGGAAACTGATTGATTTCTGTGCAGAGCTGCACCAAATTTTGCACGCTCCAATTTTAGTAAATCAACTCCTATGCATTTTTGAAGCACAGGTAGCAATGTAGGAGGGTTTAAAAGATTTTTTTTTAATATGTAGGTGTAATAGTGCAGTGTAGTGTTTTCAAACACACTGATGATTTCCTATTGAGATCATCCGCAACACAACTACTAAATTACATGTTATTGATTCATTGTGCAGCCTTGGCATCTAACAAGAATATTAATTATTTTTATCTAAGAGATATAATATTAACATTTCTGTTTATGTGGTCCTTTATAACCAAGGTAAACCCTCAAGTATATGGGTTCATTCATACTGGTATACACATATTTTCTGCATGAAAGAAAGGTTCTTGCTGGCAGAGCTAGAAGATCCTGCGTAAAATATGAGCATAAAGTATTCGTGTTTATGTGCATACTCCTGTAAAATTTGCAGATCTATGTGTGTGTAAAATCTGCAGCTGTGTCCTACATTTTTTTTGTGTGCACGCTAAATGCAGCACACATTTTCTGGTACAATAGTTGTTATTGTTTCAGAAAGAAACAATACAACAGGCCACCCAGGGGTAAATGCAGTGCACATTTTCATATGTAGATGCAGCTGTGTATATAGTTTCATTGGTCACTGTAGTGCATTGTTTAGGTGCATACAAAACTGTCTGCTGTATGCATCTAAACGCAGCATTTTTTCTGCCCTCCTAAATGAGCTCTATTACTGTAAACAGGCCTTTTTTGTGCTGGGACACACAACTACTGTGTACCGGCACCTCCCAGCACTGGTCCTGTATGGCAAGCTTCCTACTAAGTAGGAGCTACTATACATCCTATGGTTGTTTAGCGTCCTATTTGTCATCTAGCAGTTGGAGCAGATTCTGCATTCTGCCATTGGTTCAAGCATCTGCTCCTCATGCTGCTGCTGGGGAGTAAATATGGGGGTGGGGGAATAATGGGGTCCAATATCACCCCTCCAGAGCATCTACTTATACAAATTTAAAATTGGGCTGCCTCACCCCATCTAGACCCCCCAGTATGGAACCTGCTGTCACAGATCACCGACTTGTTGTTAGGTCGATATCTGCCTGCTGTTACCCTCGGTAACCACTGATTCCACTCCTCTCTCATATGGTAAGCTACTTTGCCCATCTGCAATTGACATCTGCCTGCTGTTGCCCTCGGTAACCACTGATTCCACTCCTCAATCAAACACTAAGCTATTTTGCATGACTGAAATCATCTGCTTTGTTAGACATTTTTTTTTACTTCTGTTCATACTTGTCTATATTAAGTTAACTTGCTCTCATAGTGCCTTGGCCGAGATCAACCACCTAGCCTTATCTTGGGTCCATCCTGCTTGCAATATGCTTAGGGCAAATCACTTACACCATGTGTCTTTTATTAGCTCTTAATTGAATAATAGTCTAACCTCCTCCAGTCCATCCAAGTACAAATTCAGTACAATTCTTGGGATGGCTGGCGAGGGGTAGGGGCCGGCCATTCCTTGTGCAAAGTGCCATTCCGGTGCTAAGTGCATGACACTTTAATCACGGCACTTTAACTAAGGCAAGTACAAACATTAGTGCTCCACCCCTAGTAGTCTGCAAGTGCTCTTTTCTCTCTTACTAACATTCCTTTTTGCTATAATGCCCTCTCTCCTCAAACTCTCATTTTGTTACCCCTCCTCACCACCTTACAGCCTGTACATATCACCCTCATTTCTGCCCTCTCAATATTACTGCATGTATCTCCTGGTCTTTCTGAGGCCAGATAATGGCACCACTTCCAAATCACTGAGGCATCTGCCCACATATAAATCCTGTAACCACCTCACCTCCCTCACCCTCCTAGTACTACTAACTTCTGGAGATATCGCAAACCCTGGCCCTCTACCATCATTCTCCCAGCAGTCTCTCCTCTCTGGCAGCAGCCGCAATCAGGGGCGGACTGACAACTCATGGGGCCCCCGGGCAATAGGGGATCATGGGGCCCCTGTGTCCTTGCCCAAACTAAAAAAAGCCTATGAAAAAGGTACCAGGGACATCTCATGGGGCCCCCTACTGACCCCGGACCCTCGGGCAGTGCCCAAGTTTCCAAATGGTCAGTCCGCCCCTGGCCGCAACCCTCACTCTCGTCTCAATTCCCATGCTTCCATGAGCCAGCCCTGCCCCCTCTTATGTGCTCTCTGGAATGCCCGCTCAGTCTTTACCAAACTTTCCTCTGTCAATGACCTATTCCTCTCCCACTCCCTCAGCCTACTTGCTATTACTGAGATCTGGCTTTAGGAATTCAACTCTGTTTCCTCAGCTGCCTTCTCCCATGGTGACTTCCTCTGGACACACTCATCCTGATCCAACAGATGAAAAGGGGGCAAAGTTGGACTTCTTTGCCCACAAAGCACTTTCCAGGTTCTTCCTACACCTCCCTCTCTGTCCCTCTGCTCTTTTGAAGTGCACTGTATTCATCTTTTCTCTCCTGTTTGTCTCTCCATTCCCCAGCTCATCCCCTCAATCTCCTCATGTATCAAAAATCTATAGAATGACATATCAATATGGATGTCACACCACTTCCTCAAACTCAATTTTTTTCTAAAACCAAGCTTGTAATATTTCCAACTCCCTGATCCCTCACTCATGACTTTACCATTAAGATCAACAGAACAACCATTGGTCCCTCCCCACATGCAAATATGCGAGGCGTAATCCTAGACTCTGACCTCTCCTTCAGGCCCCACATCCAATCACTGGCTAAATCCTGCAGCCTCAACCTCTGCAACATTTCCAGAATTTGCCCCTTCCTGACTAAGGACACCACAAAACAACTAATCCATGCCTTGTTTATATCCCTCCTCACTGCAATTTCCTCCTCACTGGCCTACCTTTACAGGCTATCCCCACTTCAGTCTATTATGAATACTGCTGCTAGACTACACCTTACCAATCGATAAACGACTACTGCCGCTCTCTGCCAATCCCTTTACTGGCTTCCACTAGCCCAACGTCTAAAATTCAAAGTACTAACCACAATGTACAAAGCCATCTTTAACACAGTCCCTAGCTACATCACCAACCTCATCCACATATCGTCCAAATCGTCCGCTTTGTTCCTCCCAAGACATCTTGCTCTTTAGCTCCCTTGTCACCTCCTCCCATGCTCACCTCCAGAACTTCTCCAGAATCTCTCCCATCCTTTGGAACGCCTACCTCAGTATGTCTACCCTCACCCTGTCCGCCTTTAGGTGATCTTTGAAAACTCACTTCAAGAAAGCCTACCCCACCTCCACCTATGAACTGTACTTGAATTACCTCCATCAGATCAACCTACGCAGCTATCACCTTTTGTATCACTTCCCCTTTCTTTAGAATATAAGCTCCACGAGCAGGGCCCTCCTATTCCTTCTGTATTAAACTGTATTGTAATTTTACTGTCCCCCTTTATATTGTAAAGCGCTGTGCAAACTGTTGGCACTATATGAATCCTGTATAATAATAATTATAATAATAAAGTCTGCAGAGGAATTCTTCGAGTCACAGTGGGTTCCACACTAATGGAGGTCTAGATGTCTCCAGCCTCACAGCGACACTAGTGGCCACAGGAGTAAGTGTGGGGGACAGCAGGGAGCAGTGCAGCCACATACAGTAGCATGATGTGAAGTGTACATTGTCCGGGGAGCTACCCGTAGTAGACAGAGGGGGATACTGGCTCTTTATGATACTGGGACTATGCACAAACTGTCTGATGCCTTCAATTGTGAAGGTTGTATCTGACTGCCAGGGAGTGCTCCAGCTGAGCCGCCTCATGGACAACGCATGAATGATTCATGGATGGCTCTCTCATAGTAACGGCAGTGCCAGTATGCGCGGGAAGTTCAAGATGAAGCAGAGAAAAAAAATGGACACAAACATAGGAATAAACTGAAATGGAACACTTATATATGGAGGAGAAAATCTGAAAGGCGCTAAGAGAACTCCTAGTGGGAAAAGGGATAACTCCATCCATCCACATTCAGAAAAGGATATCTTGATAACGGCGAGACCCCCTGCTGGAAAAAGAAAAAACTCAATTTGTCCATCCATCTGGGATACAGGGATTTATCCATCTGTTCAACTCTGAACCCAATTAAAGGGACACAAGCTTGTATGACCTCACTTAACGGTTTGGTCATATACATCAGGTGAGAGCACAAAAGGTGAAGGAGCATAGTATCTATACATAAATTTGGTGAATTATACTTTATACTACTTTTTGCACTATACTATTGTAGACACTACAGGATCACGGATTGTTTTGTGGATTGTTTTGAGGATTCCTTCTGAGGACTTTCTGTATGCATACAGCACTAGCATGATTGATAATATCACATTAAGAAAATTTACCAGGACTCAGTATATTGTTTTGCACAAATTGTTTTGTATGTATATTAATAGTGGAGCGCGACACAAAGTGTTTTTTTAATTTGGTATAGACACATTGGTATGGGTGTACGTGTAGTGTAGGCGACCCACTCATTCAATTTATATTTATTCAATTCATTAATTCAGTCACTGAATCACTTATATTTATAATTTATTTTATTTACTGAATTAAAATTATTAGTAAAATTAAAATACACCATAGTAGCTCACAAGAATCAAATTTATAAATAAACTGAAAGTGCCTCTGAGATTACATTAGATAGTGTTGTATATTTCTTATGTTTTGTAAATGTTACCAACAGTATATATGATAACAAATTTTCTTGATCTGAAATAGGGGATTCTTGTTCCCTGAGCACAGAACTGTCGTTGGTTTAGTTTTTTTTTTCTTTTTGGGGGGGGAGGGGGGATGTCAGACTCCTGGAGAGCCAGGCCACTGCTTGAGTGTGAGAGCAATGTGCTGTCTCTCCTATTAGCTACCAGCACAGGGTATGCTACACCTTACTGCAGAACTTAGCAATTTAAATAAAGTAAATGAACAGAGGATCTATTGCTGTATATGCCTGACTTCATTACAGTAATAAATCATAAAGCTCATTTGGACTTTAAAACCTACCTATCTCTCATTTGGAGAGCAATCTTGTCTTGGGGAAAATCAGGTACACATAAAGGAAACTCTGCAGCTGTCATTATGTCTCAAAAATGAAGTTAGTATTCCCTCTAAATTAACAGTTTGACAGTTTCCTGTGAATTTTCTATTACGCAACAGGACTTCCCTATTTATCTTTATATGTTTCTGAGAAAGAAGCAGTGCAGAGCCAGATCATGTATGCGAAGTGGCTGAAAGCCTCAGGCTTAAAAGGTAAGTTGCTATCAACATATAAAAAAAAAATTTGTGCTCCTCACTAGTTAAATGTCATAGTCGAAAAAAAACCCTCAAAATTATTTGTCTATCTGTTTTACATATCTTTCTGCTTGTCGGTCTTGAATTACTGGTTATGCAGGTAAAAAAAAGGGAGGTAACAAAAATGTAAAATCATCATTATTTATATTTGTGTGCATCTGTAAAATGTGGAAGATAATTGTATCACACTTTATTCTATGAACTGTTGTATGAGATTTAAAATAAAATGTAGCTATTTTGGGGTATTTTATGTGTCTTTAACCACTTCAAGTCCGGACACATTTACCCACTTCCTGTCCAGGCCAATTTTCAGCTTTCAGTGCTATCACACTTTGAATGACAATTGAGCAGTCATGCAACACTGTACCCATATGAATTTTTTTAGCATTTTTTGAGACAGATAAAACTTTATTTTGGTGGTATTTATTCACCACTGGGATTTTTATTTTGTTTGCTATATAAATGAAAAAGTCCAAAAAATTTTAAAAAAGTGTTTTTCTTATAAAATATTGCAAATAAATAATCTTTCTTCATAAATCTTGGCCACAATTTATTCAGTTATCTTTTAAGTAAAAAAAAATAGCCCAAATTAGTTTATAACCAAAAATTATAATTTTTCAAAAAATGTTTTTACATTTTTATTTTATTTTTTTATATTATTATGTTTTGTTTTTTTTTTACATACTGTCACCCTAGCAGTACAGGTTCACCATAGTGACACTGTACTACTTGTGGAGGGTGAAGAAGATTTTTTTTTTTTACACTGATTGCTTTTACCTCCATAAAGGCTATAAATGCAATCATTTCTCCTTCTCTCTGGCTGCATTCATGCAGGCGTTGAGAAATACTGTGGGTGCTGTGATTGGTCACAGCTTGCCATTTGGTACAAGACTGTTGTGAATAGCCTTGTACCATGTGACCTCTGTGATCATTCACAGATTTCACACGTAGTAAGCAATGATGTCAGAAGTGACATCTTGGTTACTACTCTTCATGTGATCACTGATTGGCCAAGTGGGTATGCAACTTAAGCTTTTATTAAACCAATGGCTTATTTAATTAATTAGTAGAAAGAGCAAAGCAAAAGTGCAAAGCCCACTTTGCAGAGCCCCATAGATCATTAATCCTTAGTTGCCCAATCCAAATTTAGAAGTGTCATTATGCACTAACGTGACAATGACTTTTTGCCTACCCAAATCATGTTTTTTTGAGACACATCAGTCTTTTATTTATGTTTTAATAAATATTGTATTTCTTCTCTGATTTCTTATAGGCTGACAAACTGACAAAAAGTAAAAATTTGTTTTGTTATTGTTTAAAATAAATGTAAACGTTTGCTATTATTATTTCTAAAAAAAACACACTGTTGTCCTCATTTAGAAAAGTATTTTTTTCTCAGTGCACAGTAAGTGTCACTGTCAGCTGTGTGAAAGCAAAAGCATGTAAGCACCATGTCATAGCTGATAAGTTCACATGATCTAGAGCCATGCTGATTGGTTCATGATCATTAGTAGAGACCAGGAGCTGTCAGTAACACTGTGGTGTCACAACTAGAAGCAAATGGAGCTGCATGATCCTAGTTATAAATGGGAATGTAGGTTACCATTGCCTTAGCAAAGGGTAACATACTGGCTCTGCATTTTTATCCACTTTAACAAATTTTTTTAAATATCTACTTCTGGACCGGCTAACTCACATGTATGCCGCCAGTTTGGGAGTTTATACCAGGCTGATATCTGCAGCTGCAGGCATCAACTTGGTATTTGTTTTACTTGATCAGCAATGCAGCTTTGTGTAAAACCAAAACTAATGGCTAATTTGCCACTGGACTGCTTTTACAGGTGGTGCAAGACTCACCCACCCACCCACAGACACACACACACACACACACACACACACACACACACACACTGCTGTCCAGTGCCTCTCCGGGCTCTCCTGCTCCGGTGAGAACCCTAGCACCAGAACCAAATGCGACAAGTGTTTTGTCACTTCCAGCATGTATACAGGTCATTTTTAACTTGAAAAAGGTCATCTGATAAGACCGATCTGGGTGTGATCAGATGCTTTTAAGGACAGAGGAGAGATTTGGGGTTTAATAGATGCCATATCTCTCCATAAAGAGGAACTGTCACTGCTTATTGTTGTCTCCGGGGATGTTTATACTCCTTGTGATAACAATAAGAATGAATATGTCTTCCTTTGAAACAGAAGTGCTAAAGTTTTTTTTTTAAAGAGGAACTCAAATGATATCTTTTTTCAGATTAGTAAGCACTGTGAGTGAGAGTAGGCCTTCTTTATCTTCAACTATACTGACCTGCAAGCCCTACCATGGATAGATCCAAATGTGGATTATGTCCTCTCTTCCAACCCTTTTGAAACAACTGTTGGAAGTCTGGGACTGCACTCTTATCCATCTGCTCATCTCTTCTTACATGGGCCCAATGATGCAATTCTTTGACAATCTTGCTCCCCCCTAGCAATGTAAAGATTTATGTTTGAGGTGTGAACACACAACAGGCCACATATTTTAATAGATGGTCTAATTGACTGGCCCACCAACAGTTCACATCTTTTGTAAACTCCCTTCCAGACAAGGCTACACTGACATCACCATTTACCACTTTTGAAAGAATTTTTGTACAAGAATCCCCCCCACACCCACATAGTCTTACAACTATACAATATTTTGATGCAGCAGGCTCACCTTGCCCTATCTAAAAACACTAAGACCTTTATGCTTTCTCATAAACTATCTATGGAAAACAAGGCGCAAGAGAGAAACTTTAAAATTCTTGCCTCACTGGTAAAGATATCCAGCTGTCCTTAGTGCATTTTGTCCCTCTGTTCCAGATGAATGTCGGCAATGCTGTGGTTGGTAATATGACCCACATCTAGTGGGAATGTGCTCCTATTAAACAATTTTGGGATTGCATTCTACAAACCTATGCTACAGTAACAGATACTAAGTTACCAAATATCCTGACAACCACTTTTTCTGTCAGTCATTCCTGATACAATTAAACCTATTAAAAAGGATACCTTATGCCATATCCTTACTGCTGCAAGATACGTTAACCCAAGACACTGCCAAACCTCACAGATACCATCTCTTGCAGAATGGGCTACAAAATTAAATTTCATCATGCATCTTGAACATCTAATTGCTGCAGAATATGATAAATTAATTTGACACACCTTTACCTGGGCTAAATGGATGATGTTTTGATGTTCCCAAGAGTTCTGAGTGCTACTTCCTAAGTAAGATTTATTTTTTTATCAATATTTGGGTGTGATAGACATGGGAAGAGCCCATTACTTCCCCAACATGTTCTTAATCCATCTGAATTCATCCCCATTCCCCGTTTATTTTGGTGATATCTCAGTAAATATATACTAAGACATCTATGCAAAACTTAGTTCTGGTGGAAGCATTAGTGGTAGGGAGATATTTTATTCCTCCCTCCCTATTGTTATGCAAACTATATTTGGCACAGTTCAACAATGATACACCTGTTACCTGAGACATTGGACCATATTCAGCTTTAAAACATTGTTCTGATAGGATGATACAGATATGCTATTAAACTTTCAACATGTGACATGTACCAAATAATGGTCTGTCTGTATGTCCCTTTTTCTTCTAAAATTGAATAAAAATAGGATTGAACTAAAAATTGTGGTTTTGCTAAATTTTGCTATGATCCAATTTAGCATTTTTCTAACCCTGTCAAGAATGTTTACTTAACTTCTAATTGACATATCTATTTGATAGTTGACTTAGCAAATTTATTATGATTTTAATTTTAGGTTACTGTTTTCTATTCTTTTTTTCATCCCTGTACAATGAAGCATAACTTACTTCTAGTTTCATGGGGCATCCTTTTCAGGGAATATTTTTCAAATCTAGGAAAGTTAGCAAATTTATACATTAACTGTGGTGGTGCTATGCTCTAGAAGTAAATAACAGCTCAGAGGCATAATTTGTTCATCTTCCAGCAGAACATGGTTTAAAGTGATATTTTTTTTTCTAAAATAACAAACATGTCTTACTTATCTGCTCTGTGCAATGGTTTTACACAGAGCAGCCCCAAGGTCTTCTGGGATCCCCTGCCGACGCTCCTGGCCCCTCTTGTGTTGCTCGTCTATTAATACAGTGTGGCTCAGCTGGATTTGATTGACAACAGCTGGAGCCAATGGCTATCAATCTGCCCTGTGAAGAGAGAGAGCAATGCTGCTGCTCTTGGGCACAGTACTGGACCAAGATCAGGCTCCGGAAAGAATTAAGGGGAGTTAAGGGGAGGGCTGTACCTAACAGGTTTTTTACTTTAATGCAGAGAATGTATTAAGGTAAAAAAAAAAACCTTTAGTCTTTGCAACCACTTTAAAAGGGAGTTCCAGCTGAAAAAAATAAATAAAAGTCAGCAGCTACAAAAACTGTAGATGCTGACTTTTAAAATACAGCCACTTACCTGTCCCTCGGTCCAGCAGTGTCCTCACAATGGCTTGTTTTACAGGCCGTCTTCTCTCCCTGGCACCGGCATCTTCAGTGTGGGCACCCGGCTGTGACAGCTTGCAGCTTCACGGCCGGGCTCCCACTGCTCATGCGCGAGAGGCGCTGCGCTTTGTGAATGGCCCCATAGTCTTCTGGGGCCTGTCACGTGTCCCAGAAGACTACGGGGAGGGAGGGGGGGGGGAGGACAACTTCCGCTTCCGATCACCTTAGGCGATCGAAGTGGGAGTGGGTACCTGTCAAATTCGGGTACCTGCCCCCCCCCCCACTCCCCAAAGGTGCTAATCCTTAATGGGGATCAGGGGACAAAGACTTAAAGTGAAACTTCCCATTAGATTTACAACAGCAGATTTGTATGTTTTTGTTGCCCAAATATGATCTGGTATGATATTGATAAATGTGCTTTCAGATTTTGTCAGGAAATCATTAAATTACTGAAACTGATTAAAATCCGGAAGGTTGACTTAAGTAAGCCAAGCACATTTTATTTATATCAAGTTTCTTCCTAGTTGTACATTCTTACAAATTCCCCTTCTCTCACTAACAGTATATATATACTTTTCAGCTAGCATAGTAAGAAATGAATCATGCAGTCTGTCTGGAAAGTGAAAGGAGGAAAGGTGAGATGTCAAGGTTTTCAATGTTAGAAAAGTTAGAAATATAAGTGTATGCATTACTATTCAGTTCAGCACCATCGCCTCATGGTATTTATATGTAATAGCTCTGTATGAACATATATTATATGTTTTTTACATTTAATTGTTCATATATATATATATATATATATATATATAATGTATTTATTTTATTTTTTTTCATTTGCAACAAAATACTTTCCAGAGATACAATGCTACCTGTATATGTTCCCAAAGCAGAATGTTCAGAAGTAATGAAAACAAATACACTCACCAGCCACTTTATTAGGTACACCTGTTCAATTGCTTGGTAACACAAATTGCTAATCAGCCAATCACATGGCAGAAGTGCATTTAGGCATCTAGATGCGGTGAAGACGAATTGCTGAAGTTCAAACTGATCATCACAATGGGGTCGAAAAGGGATTTAAGTGAATATGGCAAAGTTGTGCCAGATGGGCTGGTCTGAGTATTTCAAAAACTGCTGATCTACTGGGATTTTCCTGCACAACCATCTCTAGGGTTTACAGGGAATGGTCTGAAAAAGAGAAAATATCCAGTGAGCAGCAGTTGTGTGGATGAAAATGCCTTGTTGATCTCAGAGGTCAGAGGAAAATGGGCAGACTGGTTTAGATGGTAGGGTCAGAATTTTGTGTAAACAACATGAAAGCATGGATCCATCCTGCCTTGTATCAACGTTTCAGAATGGTGGTGGTGGTGTAATGGTTTGGGGGATATTTTCTTGGCACTAGCAAGTTGTACCTAATAAAGTGGCCAGTGAGTGTAGATATTTTAGTTCCCGGGTAACAAAGGAGATGAGAAGAGTTCATAAAACTATCAATAACAAATATAAGCATTAGATAAGAATTTGAGGAACTCATAAGTATAAATATCAATTTTATATTTGCTTTTTACAATACCAGCAAAAAAATCCCATGATTGGCAAAATCTAAAAGAGAAATAGCACAGAACTTAGCACAGCATTTGCATGTAGCTTATTCCGCGAACTTCCAAAATTAAGGGACATAGCTCATGAAAGAAATACAGTATGTCCCCTACATATGAATGGGTTCCCTTCCAAGAACACGTTTGTAAATTCAATTTGTTCTAATGACCAACAAAGTCAGCACTTGCAACCAATGGCTGCAAGCGCTGATCAGTGTGTTCTGGTGGGGGGGATTCCCCTTTTCAGAATACAAAGGCACAGCAGGGGAGATAGCTGCACCAACATTGATTGTGTTGGTACAACGATCTGTCAGGTTTTTTTTGTTGTACCCAGCTTTACATAATTGGACATGAAAACACATTTTCGCATCTTTGAAAGTTCACAACTTGAACGTTCGTATATAGGGGACTTACTGTACTTACCCCTCGTTTTGAATATGCCTGTCTGGCATGATGACTTTCTTAATTCAGTACTTTGCATTACTGTACCTAACTTCTGGTCAGCCTTTGGAGTTCCTGTATTTTTTTTATGACAGGTCGCAGCTCAGTGATCAGCTTTCCTGAATAACCGAAAGATAATTTTACCATTTTCAGTTGCCACAAACAGTTTTACTTTTAAGTATAATATCTTTTCACCTCTAATATGCTGTAGACCTGAGCTTCATTTGCTATAGCATGGATAGTAAGGAGCATGCAGAAAGACAATATTTCAGATAGGGTTAAATGAAGAGTGCAGGACACTCTTGTCTAGGGTGAATGAACATGAGTTGGAGGAAGTTGAGGAGGACAAACCAAAATATGTGATAAAAGTGTGGCCTAAGTCATTTCAGTCAAACGCAAAATGTTACATATAACTAAAAGAATTTGACGTACCTACGCTAAGAATGACTTGTTTATTGGTTGCCTCAGCAACCCAGTCCCAGAGCAAATTTAAGTGGAGGTCTTGGAGTGGAGACCCACTCTCTAAGAAAGTTCTTGGGGGTGCAACGCGTAATTGGCAAGGCTTCTCTGACATCATCATGCCAATTCTAGCATCCTCTGGCTAACACTCTCTGCAAATACGGAAAGTTGGCTCAATAACATTGGGCAGATGAGTACTATATCAAATTGGATGGATGGTTGGTTTTAGCCCTTAACCGCTTGCCCGCCGCCCTATAGCAGCTATATATATGTGATTTAGCATTTCCAGGTAGGGGGTGCATGCGTGCCACGTGCGAGCCCTACCAGCACCCCCATTGGTGGCCTCAGCTGTTGATCACCATGTCCTGGCCAGTAATTCCGCACCGGCATCCGGCGATCACCGAGTATCACTGACGGGGGAGAGACCTGTATGTGAACAATACAGATCTCTCCCCTGTCACCTTCAGCACACTACTTTGTATTGCTCTGCATATCAGAGCAATACAAATCAGCATGCTTTTGAGTTTAAACACACACAGCACACATAGTAAAACAGCAGACAGGTAACCCTTTGATTGCCCCAGATGTTAACCCCTTCCTGCCCAGTGTCATTAGTACAGTGTCAGTGCTTTTTATTAGCACTGATCACTGTACTAGTGTCACTGAGGATGTCAGTGACAGTCAGTTCCCTCCCAGTGCCAGAATGCCCGCCGCAGTCCCGCTATAAGTGAATGGCACCATTACTAGTATTAAAAAAATAAAAATTCCAGTATATATATATATATATATATATATATATATATATATATATACTGCCATTTGTAGATGCTATAACTTTCACATAAACCAATTAATTTCCACACATTGGGCTTTTTTTTAGCAAAGACATGTAGCAGAATACATTTTGGCCTAAATTTATGACGAAATTTGATTTTTACAATTTTTTTACTGGACATGTATAACAGCAAAAAGTCAAAAATATTTTTTTTTCTCAAAATTATCTTTTTTTGTTTATATCGATCAAATACCACCAAAAGAAAGCTCGATTTGTGGGAAAAAAGGACATAAATTGAATTTGGGTGCAGCGTAACGCAGCGCCGTATCGCAAAAAATGGCCTAGTCAGGAAGGGGGGTAAATCCTCTAAAGGGCAAGTGGTTAAAAGCTTTTTTTTTTTGTTTTGTTTTTTGCTGTGTCCTGTAAGTGTAAGTTATTGTAAGCATCATGGATGTAAAAAAACAGAGATCACTATTTTGGTGTGTTTATTCTGTTTGTTACATGTATAGCTGGAGTTAAGAAAGAAGGTTCCTTTTAACCCTTCATAATATTGGCCCACTACAATGCCTGAATGTGAATGTGGAGGAATTTAACCCTTCTGTTTCCATTAAGCTCTGTTAGACCTCATGTAATGTAAGAGGTCTTCATTGAAGGTGAGCTTTTTGGCTGGCACGTGGTGGAGCAAGAAGTAACAGATTTATGGGAGCACTACACATATGTTATTTGAAGAGTGTCACTATGGCATTTTGGATGATATGCTAACATGTTGGACTGTGAGACTACCCTTATGCTTTCTGTTTATTATTTATTTACTTTGATATGAGGATTCTATTGTAAATTGTTTTGGATTATATATAATTAAGAAATCATTTTTATTTGTATTTTAAGAATGCTCACACTTGAATACGGTATATAGGATACAAAAACAATCTGCAAAATTTGGTGCAACTCTGCATAGAAATCAATCATGTAAAAAGAGAAAAAACCTCAGCGCTCAGGATTCTCTTATTCCACACACTATTCCCCGTGGGATGCTGCTGTACACAGGTGCAAGACCAAAAAACTTATATCAACTTATACCAGCGCAAAACCCACAAAACAATAAAAATACATCACCCAACCCATAAATAATAATTACTAAATATCACAAACTTAAAATACACTGTGATACAAAAATATTAATTAAAATATTAATGAAATAAAAAAATATATATAATTTAAAAAATATATATATAATTTAAAAAATAATAAGTCCAGTGACAAAATCCAAAATAACAGTCCCGTGAAAAAATGAATTATGTTATATTTTCATTGGATTCTTCCAGTGATACCTCCACCATCCACCAGTGCAAAACCAACATTAACCGCACTCACCAGATAATGGTGAGTCAAACGCCTTTCAGGGATATTAAGGGCTCCTGTACCCCCTTTACTTTGTATATGACCTCCAAATATAGCCTCCTCTAGGATATGGACACCTCCTCTGGTTACTACTCTCACCGAATCCCCCAGAGAAAATCAGGAAGAAGAAAAGACCATAGTGTGATACCGTAATGATTTCCAATCTCAAAAGAATTTTTCCAGACCACTCACATTTTAGCAGATATTAACCCGCATTTTATTGAAGCAAAACGATCTTTCTTTCATAAAAATGATCTTTCTTTCATATAAAGCGATTTCTGTATAGAGACCCCACAGCCAGGTATACAGCAGGATAACAGACCTCAGATGCAGACTCATCCACTATGCAAAGATGGCCCCTTGGAACGCACCGCTCGGTGTGCGTTCCACTCACCGGAAATGACGTCAGGCGCCGGGACAGGCAGCCGGAAATACGTCAAATACGTTATACACACACATATGAGCATTTGAGCATAGATATTAATGAATTTTTCCTAAGAATATATTTCCCAAGAATGCACATGTGTGCAAATATGTGCATAAATATGCGCAAAACAAGTGCCTGAAATTACGTTAAATAAAGTAAATTCTCAAACATCATTACCGTGTGTGAGAGGCCTATGAGTCACTAAGCTAGTACAAATAAAGACTTAAGGACTCCTGACTTTTCTCTGATTAGAATATTTGTCCCAGGTCAATGACTTATATATTCAATGAATATATTATAGCTAAAAAGTGAACATAATGGGCAGACAATTGGCAGATTGAGAAGAAACTTAACAGTTTCAGCCCCCCCCCCCCCCGTAAGGAGGGACCTGATGAGCAACAGCGGACAGAGCCATGCAGGGATGCCATCAGAGGGGTGCCACTCGTACTCCTGTAGGTGGCCCGGACAGCAGGAGGATTGATGTGGTGGGGGAGAGCAGTTGCAGAAGGATGCATTGTGTATCTCTCCCTCCAGCAGCTGAAGGCCAGTTTGAGGTTTCTCCCCCTCTCCCTCCCGCCAGCTTTCTGCTGCTGGAGGGAGAAACAGACTTGGCTGTATGGAGGGGGTGCCCTGGTGTTCCTGAGTGGACGCTCTCTGCTGAGATCCTTCCCCCACCCGCACTCAGAGCTAGGTCCAGGGGAACTCCTGGAGCAGGGAGAGGAGAAGTGTCAGAGAGGAAGGAGCCCGGAGGAGGTGAGCTGTGTTGTGTTCTCTGGGCTCTCCCTCCTGTCATCCATCCAGCACATGATACACTGATAGATTGCATGGGACTACACACACACACACACTATGATTACCACCCCCTGCCTACTTTTCCTGCTGCTCTTGGAGGAGGTGGGGGTAATCATACTGTGTGTGTGTGTGTAGTTCCATACGATCTGAGAGAGGGAGAGAGAAATAGAAAGAGGGGAGAGATTGGACATAATCACACAAGTAACTACATACATCCTAGACTTTACCCCAGCACAATGTCTACTCCATCACTCCTCACTTCCGGTGAGGTCTTATCGTAAGTCGCTTGCATTACACCTGATAAATGCGGCAAAGCAGTGTATTCCTGTTCATTGGCGTTCAGATTATATTCCCACCGTGCGAGAGTGGATTCTTAGGATCAATAGGATCGCGGAAATGGAGGAGCTGATCTCAGTGGCAAAAGAACACCCCGAGCGATTCAGGAAGACCTGGGCTTGTTGGACTCATTTCCAATCTACTGATACTTATCATGGCTTAATGAAGGAATGAGCGAGAAAGATTTGGAGACACGGAAAGCCTCTAGAACTTTCACCTCAGAAATAACTCCATTAATGGACTTTCACTGAATTATACCTCTAATTAAAGATAGAATCTGTTATAGCCAGGCTGATGCTAATGGATGTGATTGGTTTGGTTATGCCTATTTAAATCTAAACCTTATCCTCCCCTCCCTCCCCCTCCCACCCACCCCCCCCCCTCCTCTTTTTTTTTTTCTTTCTTTTTTTTCCCCATTCTCCCTATCTATTTGTCCTTTACGTCCCCTCCCACCTCATTATGATATTACATTTCATATTCTTCCTCCATTCCCACGCTCATCTCTTTCTTTTCTTTTCTTTCTCTCTTTTGCACTCCCTTTTCTCATATTCTAACTAGCTATACTTTTCATAAGGTACGGAACACTCATAGATATACAGATGTAACAATATTCCACAACACTAACCCACACTTTGAGTATGGAAACATAAGACATATATGCCTTGAGATGATACTTTTGTCTACCACTTCATAGTCCTGATATTTGAATTCTCCCTACATAGAGACTAGTGTATACCGTAATTATCTAAAGAACATACTGTTATCAGTACTGCTATGGTTACATTTTTTGCATCTGCCTTACTGTGGGACTTCGTCTTATGATGATCTACAATTTAATCTAATGTCCTGATCCCGTCTGCGTTACGGGAGAACATGTAAGAGGATGTGCACGGACTGCGATCCGTATCTGTCTATAACTTGTTTTACCTTTCATACTTCAATAAAACCTTTTTTGGAACAAAAAAAAGAAAGAGGGGAGAGAGAGAGGGAAGAGAGAGAGGGGGGAGAGAGAGAGGGAAGAGAGAGGGGGGGAAGAGGGGGAAGAGACAGGGGGGGAGAGAGGGGAGAGAGAGAGAGGGAAGAGAGAGGAGAGAGAGAGAGGGGGGGAAGAGAGGGAGGGAGGGAGAAGAGAGAGGGGGGAAGAGAGAGAGAGAGAAAGAAAGAGGGAAGAGAGAGAGAGGGAAAATAGGGGGGAGAGAGAGAGGGAAAAGAGAGAGGAATGAGAGAGAAAGAGAGGGAAGAGTGAAAGAGAGAGGGGAGAGAGAAAAAGAGAGTGGGAAGAGAAAGAGAGAGGGAAGAGAGAGAGAGATACAAAGAGAGAGGGAAGAGAGAGAGAGAGGAAAGAGAGAGGGAAGAGAGAGAGAGAGAGGAAAGAGATAGGGAAGATAGGGAAGAGAGAAAGAGAGTCCGCTGACACTCGCCGGTCTGTAGAGGTCTGTGGATGTCCGATTGGGTCCACCTGAAAAATTGACAGGCAGACCCGATCGGACCGTCAATGGAAAAGGGGCTTATGCTCCACAGTGAGTATAACAAGCATGCTTTTCTGCATATACAGGCTGATTTTACTGTTGTGGATTTAGTAACACTTTAAGACTTGTCCTGTGATCTGCATATAATGTCAATTTCAGCAAACCTACAATTAACCTTTACTTATTCTTAATATATTCAAATTAATTCCTATTAACCCTTCTTCTTTACATAATTTTTTAATACTATTCATATATTTACTTCATTTCAGTTGTTCTTTTTTTGTGGTTCTGCATTAGAAAATACACCAATTTAGAAGTACCACATATATTGCAATTCTAAATAACA
Organism: Staurois parvus; assembly: GCF_062004578.1. Taxonomy (NCBI): domain Eukaryota; kingdom Metazoa; phylum Chordata; class Amphibia; order Anura; family Ranidae; genus Staurois; species Staurois parvus. The sequence goes on along the minus strand of NW_028317994.1, from coordinate 16,203,684 downwards.
CTGCATTGCTCTGCTTTGTACCAGTAACATAATTTTAGTGCCATTAAAAATGTTGCTAAAATTTGCCCTTTTGCAAGAGGAGACTGAGGCTTTATAAGCTTTTGTTTCTAAGCATAAAAAACATTTTAGATACCATGTTTATTAAAACTGAATCACACTGGTTTACTCACATTTATTGAACCATGCCTATTATACAGGTCAGGATCTAGACTGGGGGTGCTGTAAAAAAAATTAAAAGGTCAGGGGACATACTCTCAATCGTGTGACAGAGATGCATGGTAGTACAGAGGAGGTACATGCAGGAATGAACAGAGAATGCTAGTATATATTAGGTTGATTAACTGCTTTCCCACCACCCTATAGTAGAACTACTGCTACAGGGCGGCAGAGCTGTGGCTAAGGATGTCAATCACCGGGTCACGGACTGAGATTCCTCAACGGCACCCAGCGATCGCCATGTAGAACTGACAAGGGAGAGACCTGTGTGTAAACAACACAGGTCTCTCTCCTGCCAGCAAGGATATGCTACTGCGTATTTCTCTGCACAGCAGAGAAATACACAGCAGCATGTCTCCCTAGTAAAACACACACAGCACATCTTGTAAAACAACACAGAGCACACTGTTAACCCTTTGATTGCCCAAGATGTTAACCCCTTCCTGCCCAGTTTCACTAATACTGTGTTAGTGCTTTTTATTAGCACTGATCACTGTATAAGTGTCATTGGAATGTCAGTGGCAGTTAGTCTGTTCGCACTCAGTGTCAGAATGCCTGCCGCAGTCCCACTATAAGTTGCTGATCGCCGCCATTATTAGTATAAAAAAAATTAAAATTCCAGTATATATACCGCCATTTGTAGACGCTATAACTTTCACATAAACCAATTCATTTACATGTATTGGGATTTTGTATAGCAAAGACATGTAGCAAAATACATTTTGGCCTAAATGTATAAAGAAATTTGATTTTTAATTTTTTTTACAGGATATATTTTATAGCAAAAAGTCAAAAATATTGTTTTTTTTGCTTATAGTGCAAAGAAAGCTCTATTTCTGGGAAAAAAAAGGACATTAATTTAATTTATGGACAGCATTACATGATCGGTCACTTATCAGCCCCATCAGAGTGCCCCCTTACATCACCTGTCCCCACCAGAGGTCCCCTTTACATCAACTGTCCCCCATCCATTAATTGTCCCCATCAAGTCTCATGGATCAGTTGGATGCACTCTCAAAGATCTGGAGGCACAACTAAACTCAAGGGGGCATAGCCACCCCAGCACCCCCTAGATCCAGGGACTGCTATTATGCAAAACACATCCCTCTTCTGCATTCAGTTCTTCATGCACCAAGATATAGCAAACTTGGGGTTGCTGGACAACAAATAGCATAGACAGCCATACATGTTTAAGCCTATGGGTAAGGCACATTTGAAACACCAATGACTCTGGCTTAACAAGGAAAAATTGTGATTGGACAAGCTTTTCCAACCTGTGCAATCACCACTCTCCCTTAATCAGCCTCAGAGTGGGGGGAACACCTGACACTGCTTTGTTACGTATTATGAGCAACACCCCTTCACAGTGCTTCTGGATTTATCCTGATGGTGACAGGGAATTCTTTTTTTACAAATTGGACAACTGAGAGGGCATTACCAGTGAATCTGGAGTTGTTTGTCATTTATTTTCTAGAGTATTACCTTGGCAGCCCCACCCCAAAAAAAAAAAAATTACAGACATTAACATCCCAACAGAATGGCAGCTGTATTTTTCTACTGTAACTAGAATTTTGTACAAATTTGCTGACTGCTATTTTGGTTCCTTTTTTATACTGCTGATAACTCTTTACGTGTAAAAATGGGTTTTTGTACTTTCCCAATGCAAACTTAGCTGTTTTTCAGTAAACAATTTACAGAAAATAGGAACTTTGTACAGAAAAATAATTTCTCAGAAGTATTTATGCAGGAAAAAAGTAAATTTTTGTTTATTGCCTAGACTGCAGAGTATTCTAAACTGAGCTAAGCTATGAATTAGGCAGGCACACTGCGTTAAAGCAGTTGTAAAGGTTTGATTTTTTTTTGTATATTTGATATACTACTAAAGGTATTGCACAGAGCAGCCTGAACCTTCTATTCTAGGATCCCCCACTGGCACACTCTGCTCCTGCTCTTCTTTGTCTGCTCCCATAGCAAGCTACTTGCTATGGGGCCTAATGTGGGGGCTCAGCCCCAAGCCAGGCTGTGTGCGTCCAAAGACACACACAGCACAGTTCGTCCCACCTTCTGCTCCCTCTTCAAAGGATTTGATTGACAGCAGCATGAGCCAATGGCTTCTGCTGTTGCCTCTGTATCCTATGAGAAGAGGAACACAGACCAGCGCCCCTGCAGAAAAGCACAGCACTCAATTGAGATAGCATTCAGGTAAGTGTATAGGGGCGATAGTATTCCTGGGACATATTTTACCCTAATGCAGGGAATGCATTAGGATAAGCAATGTTCTGCCTGTAGAACCACTTTAAATTGAGTTTACCAAGCTAAACAAAGCTAAATTTTAAAATTCAAATGAGTCAAGTGGAAAATTAGTGGATGCAGCCACTGTTTGGTAGTGGCACATTCAGGAAGATGCAGGTGATGCAACTGTCCAATTTACATTATATTCATACATATATATTGTACATTCAAATCAGTCTCTGTCCTCAAGGAGGGTATAATCTAAGGTCCCTAACTCACATACATACGCATATTAGGGCCAGTTTAGACAGGAGCCAATTAAACTACCAGCATGTCTTTGGAGTGTGGGAGGAAACCGAAGTTTCCGGAGGAAACCCACACAGACAGAGGGAAATCATGTGAACTCCAGGCAGGTAGCACTGTGGTTGGGATCGAACGGACAACCCTAGTGTTTCAAGGCGGAAGTGCAGAAATCTGATACTATAGCTAGCAATGGAGATTCCTTAATCCATGCAGTTTGGCATGGATAGAGGAATCAATTTATTATCACTCCTTCAGCCTGCCTAATGAGAGAGATCAAACCATGTATGGCTACCCTTAGATGTGTCTCTAAAGAAAGCAACCATTTCCCAATTTACAGACCTCATTCTGCTTCCAGAACAATGTCTTTACTTACACTGCTTATGAAAAGGTTTAACTTTCTTTTTTTTAGAACTTGAATGCAGCTTCCATACAGGCCTCTGAGTCAAAAATGAAAGTACACAAATATACTCACTGGGGGTTATTTACTAAAACTGGAGAGTGCAAAATCTGGTGCAGTTCTGCATAGAAACCAATCAGCTTCCAGGTTTTATTGCCAAAGCTTAACTGAACAAGCTGATGTTGAAAGAATGGGCATGCAGATGGTCCTGGTCTTATGACAACAAGCGCCAATAATGAAGACAGACTTTCCCATTTCCAATCAGTCTGAGAAAGGACTCAGACAAATATCAACCTTTACCAGAACTAAGAAAGGAAAAAACAATGAAGAGTGAGAAATCCATAAAAGAATGACAAGTATCCTTGTCTAGGTGGAATAAGAGTGGTCATCAGATGATTTTTTTTTACTTTTTGTTGGTGGACCACCAAGAGGACGAGCCTCTAGCTTTCTTTCTAGGAGGATCTCCAGTCCAGGATTGTGAATAGTGACCATCGATAATTGCTACTATACCAGTAGCATTCTGGTGAGTGCATAGTGGTGGTGGAGCGTTCACTGGATCCTTTGGCGCTGTATTGGAGCTGGATACATTGCTGTTTTGCGATTTGCAGTATCACTGGCACATACATGGACTATAATATGTCACATTGTTTGTGATTTACACCAGCACTTAATTTTTACACTGTATGAACTTTATTGTTTTCACTGATATTTAAGATTTGTTTGCACTTATGTGTAAATTCTTGAATATTTTCACTATATGATTTAGCGCTGCACTTTATACACATATGAAGTTAGAAGCTGATTGGCTGCCATGCACAGATGCACCAGATTCTGAGTGCTCCAGTTTTAGTAAATTTAATTTGCCTTGTACCAGTGATTTTGAAGGAATGATTCAACATGAAACTGCTTATGGTACATTACCTTCAAAACTGTAGGTGGTAAAAATGTGTGGGAAAAGATGAGACATTTTTGACTAAAAATAGTTCCATAATTCCAGTACTTGTTAGCACTTTTGAGAGAAATTCATTTTTTTACTCTGAACTCCAGGTAGATGAAATGAAATTAAAGCAGCTCTGTATTCATTAATGCATTATTAAAATTATTTAAATGCAGCAGTGTACTTGAAGTTCCTGTTTGTGTAAGTGTTTGATAATGGACCTAATAGCTTTCAAAAAGGACTTACTTTTCAGTTGGTAATTGCAACAACTCATCAACCAAATAGTCCGATTGCTTGAATAAGACTGCTGCTGTTCACAGAATTGTTTGCAGATTCCACACCCTTGATGTATTTGAGTTCTCACGCTTAGAGCCGGCGGGGGACAGATGCAGCATCGGACCGATGCTGTATCCACCTAGGTAAGTATAATTTGAGAAAAAAACACCAAACGCAATACTTCTCTTTTCATTTAAGTGTTTATTTTTCACATTGCGCAGACATCCGCCACAAAAAACACGCGTCATATTTCTCAAAAAATGTAATATGTACTATTCTTTATGTAAATCGTAAACCAACTCGGTTTTCTGGATGGTAACTATATTATGGCATGGGCATATTTTCTGTTATTTACATGTTTCACATTATTGGAATGGAAAAAAGATTAGTTTAATTTCCTTGTTTGTATTGGCTTTACATAGTGACCTTTCTGATTTGTGTGAAGTGCAGAGGTATACAGTACATGGGCATAGCATTTAGAGAAATGTACACTTTGAAATAGTATGCAACACTGTTTAAAGTACAAATTGGCTCTAACAAATTATGGGAATCTGATGAACAGGGCTTAAAAACATAAGTGAGGAGCATAATACTGAGAAAGAAGCACAATGACTGCAAAATAGAAAGCAATTTAAGGTTACAGTCTAAATTTGTATTAATCTGCCAGTGTCATTAACATTTATAACATGGAAGCTAAATACCTTCTAAAATCTAAAATTAATTGTTATATAAAAGTGCAAGTAATCAGTGGATAGCATCCCCTATTGCCATGCACACTCCCCTGCAGCTCCGCTTGTCAAAGAAGTTACAGGGGGAAATGCTGTTTGTTTATGTCGGGGAGGAGGCAGATACTAAAGAACCTTATGGAGAGTAAGGGGCAGGGCTATGATTGACTTATAGACCCGCCTCCACTGCCACACCAGCCTTTAATACCCACTCCCTCCCTGGAAAAAAGCATCTAAATTGCATCAGTGAAAATCCAATTCATCACACACATAAAATGCTTCATACAAGTCCACCAAAAGAAATGTTATATAAAGTATATAGTTAAATGAAAAGTCCTTCTGATCCACGGAATCACCACGTGATCAAATAAGATTACTGCCATACGTGCCAGCAAAAAACTTTACTTCAGTGTGTCACCACATGCTCCAGAGAAAAATCTCCCCCAATTCAGTGGCACTCACCAGACATCATGGCCCATCTAAACTTGATAGGCAATCGCGCTTGTGGTGAGTGTCAAACATAATAAGGCTCCTTAATCACTTAGCCCCTCCGCAATTAAAGGCTGATGGAATGGTAGGACATCCTCTGAATTATTTACTCCCTCAGCTGCCGAAAAGTTTTCATATCTTCACTTGTTTCCTCCGCATTCACGTGGGCAACCATGTGGAATGGTAGGATGTCCTCCACTGCGGACGTCCACCTGCATCTCCTCAAGCCTAACGGATGATCTCGACCTGAAGTGAGCCTACTTCCACGCCACTGAACCCAGCAGACGACCCCAGCCTGGTGTGGGCTACCATCACCCTCCACGTCGCAACCCTGCCTGTCCCTGCTGAGCCCAACGGACGATCTCGACCTGGTGAGGCCTACCATCACCTACCCCGGCACAACCCTGCCCTGACCCCGAGTCCATCCAATGACCCCCGGAAACACCTCCACCACCGCTGGCGTCCACCCCACATCTCCTCTAGCCCAACGGACGATCTCGACCTGGTGAGGCCTACCATCGCCTACCCCAGCACAACCCAGCCCTGACCCGCAGCCCATCCGATGTCCACCCCGCATCTCCTCAAACCCAACGGATGATCTCGACCTGGCGAGGCCTACCCTCGCCTACCCTGGCGCAACCGTGCCCTGACCCGAAGCCCATCTGAAGATCCCCGGAAATACTTCCACTGCGAACGTCCACCCCGCACCTCCTCAAGCCAAACCTCACCCCTCCACCTCGGTCTGACACAAACTGGAACTTGCAACTTGACTACCTTTGACCACAACTGGCCGAACTGAACTCTACCCATCCTGATCCTAAGCACGAGAACTCTTGTCACGGAAAGGTACAACGCCACTGCACGCCGACTATCTACAACCAAGCGCCCTGAGAGACTCCCACCTCACCTGTCCGCCACTTCGTTTACCTCCCTAAAATGCCACCTGTACTCCTCCTCCTCATACTCTTCTCCTCTGTCCCCAAAATCTCTTCTCTCTATCCCACCGCTCCTCCCAAACAACTATACATCGTGCCCTCACTACTTCCATCTCCCCTCAACGGCTCTCACCACCTCCTCCTGATACTCCACTCTCCCACTGACCCGAACGCCACCAATGGTAGAATCACACGCTCTTGCACATCCCGCTCCCATGCCACCTTTCTTACCCTTCTCCTCCTCCTAACCGCGGGGGACATCTCCCCGAACCCCGGTCCTCCTCCACCTCACTCACCCACAAGGCACCCACCTACTTCCACGAACTGCCGCAACCCCCTCAACCTAATACCGGTCCCCCTGCTCCCCAAAACCACTCCTCCGTTTTTGTGTGCACTCCTGAACGCCCGTTCGGTTTGCAACAAACTTACCGCCATCCACGACCTCTTTGTCTCCTGCTCCCTCAACCTCCTGGCGATCACCGAAACCTGGATCCAAACCACCAACTCTACCTCCCCTGCAGCACTCTCCTATGGAGGTCTCACCTGGACCCACTCACCCAGACCCAGCGATCGGAAAGGTGGTGGGGTTGGTATGCTCCTGTCACCGCAGAGCACCTTCCAAGTCCTCCCAAACCCTCCCTCTCTATCCTTCTCCTCCTTTGAGGCCCACTGCATCCGACTATTCTCTCCAATCCCCCTGAGGATCGCAATAATCTATCGTCCCCCTGGACCTGTATCCCGCTTCCTCGACGACATCTCCGCCTGGTTACCCTTCTTTCTCTCCTCCGAGCTGCCCACCATCATCCTTGGAGACTTCAACATCCCTACCAACATCAATAGCCCAGCCACAGCCCAACTCCTCCACCTAACCTCCTCTTTTGCACCCTGGACCTTTTTTTCTCTCATCTCTGCACCCCCCACAACCTCACAAACACCCCTTTCCCCCTCTCTGACCACAACCTCATCACCTTCTCCGTATCCTCGTCCTCTTACACCTACCCCCCCAAACATCAAACCATCACCAGCCGAAACCTCCGCAACCTGAACCCTGCCTCCTTCCACTCTGCAGCTGACCACCTTTATGACAGTATCCTTCCCCTGTCATGCCTTGACCTGACCACTACTGATTATAACAACTTGCTGTCAGCCGCTCTTGATTCTCTAGCACCCCTAACCACACAAAACATTAGTCCCCGAACACTTCAACCCTGGCAGAATGACCATACCAAAAACTTCAAGCGTGCTAGAGCGACTATGGCGCTTAACCAGATCCCAGCAAGCGTTCACCCGATATAAATCCACCTTACTACTGTAACTCCCTCCTCGCCGGCCTACCCCAACACAGGCTATCCCCGCTTCAGTCTATCCTGAATTCTGCGGCCAGACTCATCCACCTTACCAACCACTCCGTATCCGCCACCCCCTCTGCCAATACCTCCACTGGCTTCCGATTGCCCAACGCATAAAATTCAAAATACTAACATTGACGTACAAAGTTGTTGATAACACTGCCCCAAACTACATCACTGACCTGATATCCATCTACCACCCAAAACGCACTCTCCGCTCCTCACAAGACCTCCTACTCTCCAGCTCCCTGGTCTCCTCCTCCCATGCCCATCTCCAGGACTTCTCCAGGGCTTCCCCCATCCTCTGGAACTCACTACCCCAATCCATCAGACTGTCACCTACCCTCCTCACCATTAGGCGCACCCTAAAAACCCATCTCTTCAGAGAAGCCTACCCCGCCCTCACCTAACTGTTGATCTCCTCCGCTCTCCCCACCACTCCATCCCCCACAGCTATTTCCTCCTGTACCACTCTCCCCTCCTTCCTAGATTGTAAGCTCCAAGGAGCAGGGCCCTCGAACCCCTCGTGTGTTTTATTGTATTGTTACTGTACTGTCTCATGTATTGTTTCCCATTGTAATGTACAGCGCTGAGCAAACTGTTGGTGCTATATAAATGCTGTGTAATAATACTAATAATAATAACTCCATCAGCCTTGCCGAGGGGCTAAATGATTGAGGAGCCTTATTACGTTTGACACTCACCAAAAGCGCAATTGTCAATCAAGTTTAGATGGCGTCTGATGAGTGCCACTGAATTGGGAGAGTTTTTCTCTGTACATGTGGTGACACTGAAGTAAAGCTTTTTCTTGGCACATATGGAAGTAATCTTATTTGATCCAATGGTTATTCAGTGGATCAAAAGGAGTTCATTTAACTATATACTTTATATAGCATTTCTTTTGGTGGACTTAAATGAAGCATTTTATGTGTTTGATGAATTGAACTTTCAATGATGCAATTTATTGATTTTTTTATGTATTTATATAATGTAGCCACTTATGCCACTTTAGTATATTTTATTTGTTGCGCTGCTTTCACTAGTTAAATTAAAGGTTTCTGAGGTAATTATTGGTTTATTCACTATTTAAAGCAGCAGCAATATACACACTTTATTCCATTTATATTTGATTTGCTAAGTATTTGTTATTCACATATTTAGTTGAAAGGCACTTTAAGTTATTTTTTTGGAGTGTGATTTGCGCGGTGATTATAATATCAATATCTTCAAAATGTCACAGTTTTAGTATGAAAAAAAAATTACCAGTATAAATATTAAAGAAAATGTATAAGTTAGGAAAGCCAGAATATTGAGTCATACATATTCCAACTTGTTACTACTCTATGATTTGTCTGTGGAAATTTTTACTTATTATTCACGTAAGATAGATTATGTGGGAGTTTTGTAGGTATGCTGAAACTTTAGTGTTAGTACGTGATTAATATGATGATTCGTATACTAAGGTCGAATAAGTTGAAAGATAAGTGAAAAAAGGTGCATAGCATAGCACTGAATCGTACCAGGTAAGAATTTTAACTATTCTTCAGTGTTGTATAGTTTTGAAACAAAACATACTGTATAATATCAGTTAGCTGAGTAGAGGCTGTTCACCTAGCAAAGTGAATAATAGTGAATTAGCTGAAATATACAGTAAGGGGTTTATTTACTAAAACTGAGGAGTGCAAAATCTGGTGCAGCTCTGCATAGTAACCAATCAGATTCCAGGTTTTATTGCCAAGCTTAATTGAACAGGTTGAAGTTAGAAGCTGATCGGCTACCATGTACAGCTGCACCAGATTCTGAGTGCACCAGTATTAGTAAATCTACCCCTATGTATCATAGCAGGAAGAAGTTTTATTAGGATGTTGCAAGAAAGACAGGGTACAGAAAATGGAGGGTAGGGGGCTATCCAGCAGTGGCATATATAGGAATATTAAATTTTACATAGCCAAGGGATATTTGCTGCCTGCTGCCAGACATGCGTTAATCTTATTATAAACATGTTATTTTTTTCTCTGTTAATGGCATTATTTTTTCACATCATGATCACTTCATGATGTAGCAGAAGTTTAATTTTGAACCGGTGTTAACAAACTCAAGAATGACCAATCATTTTGACAAATATGTCATGATAAACCCATACCATTATACAACCTTTTTTGCTTGCTGTTTTTTTCAATTTTTTTAATTATCTAATTTCACAAATTGGGTGAAAGAACAGTATATCCTGCTTTAAGTAAACAGACTACCCTTTCCTATCCAGTCTAGATGTGACAATGAAAGAGGTATGAGTGAAGAATAGAGGCAACACATAATAAGGCTTATATAAAACAAAATGGGTGACATTTATCAGTTCTATCACACAGCAAGGCAATGCTAAACAGGAGAAGTAATAAAAATTATGTAACAGATTGATTTTAGGCTGTTCACTTTGCAAGGGAATTTTCTCTTAGCTTAGTGAATAAGGTGAAGTACTGATGACTCCCATCATCCAATCATGTACAAGCAAAAATAATATTTTTATTTTTCTTGCAAATGATTGGGTTTTCTGTGCAAAGTGAAATGTCACCACATTAACTAAGCTAAAAGAAAAACTCCCTTACAAAGTCAACAGCCTATTTGCCTTTAGTAAATCAACCTCATAAATTAATCCTTCAGTTGTTCTAAATTAACATGAGGACAGATTGAAACCTGTCCCTGACCACTTTCTAATTATGCATTTGTTTAGAGTGAAAATCTGTTTCATCTTCAGTGATAAATCTGTCTCAGACCTATGCAAATCTGCTGTGGTTCGCTGCCCATGATTCCAGATACAAGGGTCACAAATACACAGACAAATTGTCATATAGGCTTTGTGAAATGAAAGGTAATCTGATTTGTGTTTAACTGTGTAGCTACTTTGCTTGATAAATGCCCCCCTGTGTGTTTTGATAAATTAAAGACTTTGGCCAGTTTATATCTTATGCTGGATGCCGACCCCTAGTTCCTAGCTAAGCTGGCCATGCATTACACAATTTTCTTTTTCAATTTCAATCCGATTTACTTTCAACTTTGTAGTGCAAGGGCCTGCATAATTGTATACAAATTGAAAGTGTTTAGGTTTGACCTCATATTATATGGTTTTGGTTAATGTAAAGGAAAATTGAACAAGTTGTATAATGTATGGCCATCCTTAGTTTAGCAACTTTTTGTCTGAGGTATATTAACTAGTTGCCGACCGCAGATAGTCGAATGATGGCTGCACTGCGGCTGGCCAGTTCTGGGAGGGCGTCATATGACGTCCTCCCAGAACGCGCTCTCCTGCGCCCCCCGGGGGGCGCACCTGGCGATCTCCATGATCGCTGTGTCCTACAGACACAGCTGATCACGTGATGTGGTAAAAGGCCAATCACAGTGGCCTTTTACCACGTTATCAGCCGTATCCAATGACACGATCACAGGGAAATGCAATTGCCGGTTCTTGGCTGCACTTTCCTCATGCCGTCAGAGCATGAGGAAAGTACTGTCGATAACCGGCAGCTGTCAGAGCAGGGATCGGCACTGATCATCAGGCCACTGATGATCAGTGCCCTGATGATCGGTGCCCAGCAGTGCCTCCCACCAGTTCCGCCCACCTGTGCCCAGCAGTGCCACCCACCTGTGCCCAGCAGAATCACCCACCGGTGCCACCTACCTGTGCCCAGCAGTGCCACCCACCTGTGCCCATCAGTGCCCACCAGTGCTACCCACCAGTACAGCCCAGCAGTTGCGCCAGTCAGTGCCTAGCAGTTGCACCAGTCAGTGCCCAGCAGTGCCACCAGTCAGTGCTGCCTATCAGTGCTAACTATCAGTGCTGACTATCAGTACCCATCATCAGTGCCGCCTATCAGTGCCACCTATCCGTGCCACCTCATTAGTGCTGCCTATCAGTGCCACCTATCAGTGCCCATCAGTGCCGCCTATCAGTGCCCATCAATGCTGCCTATCATTGCAGGCTCATCAACGCACATCAGTGAAGTAGAAAAATTACCTGTTTGCAAAATTTTATAATAGAAACAAAGAAACTTTTTTTTTTTCAAATGTTTTTTGCTTTTTTTTGTGTATAGCGCAAAAAGTAAAACACCCAGCGGTGAGTACATACCACCAAAAGAAAGCTCTATTTGTGAGGAAAGAAATGATAACAATTTCATATGGGTACATTGTTGCATGACTGTGCAATCATCATTCAAAGTGCGACAGCGCTGAAAGCTGAAAATTGGCCTGGTAAGGAAGGGGGTGAAAGTGCCTGGTAGGCAAGTGGTTAATGGGAATGTATGTAAATCATATTAACATGTATATACATGTTCTTTAAAAAAAATTCACCTTAAAAAAAAGCTAAAATTGATTTTTAATCCATTTTTCTTTAGTGTTTGTTATCTTGTGCTGTAGTATGTTATTTTATGTTTTAGGCTCTAGATGGATATACCCTGGTACCTTCTGAGTGTCCTTGTTTTGAGCAGATATTGTGCACCAGTTTGGGGTAAGGAATTTACTACTTCTATTTTGTTTTAGTCTGCAACTTTGAGTACTGCTGTTTAAGAACTTTGTTTAGTTCTCATACAGCATTTTTCCAGCTTATACTGTATAAAAGTTTATGCATGTACTTTCACGTTCCTTTAAAAATAAGAGGGAAAATAAATATGCAGATACAATCTGACCACCCTTAGGGTAAAGGATTGGATAAAGCTGGGAAAGGGTATTGCCTGGTACACACATTCAGTTTTTTTAATTCAACCCACTGGGCTGAAAAAAAAAAAACTGAGAGATTGCTGTACTAACAGTGATCTCTCCCACTGTACCTTGTGTATTTTGACAGTGGGATTCCCCAACCCCCTCCAGAACACACTGATCAGCGCTCACAGCAATTGGCTGCGAGCCTTGATCAGATGCTGGTTTTGCAGCATGTCCCTTCAACAAAAGCCAGTCCTTAGACCGGCTTCTGTCAAAAGGACAGCTGTACACATAGTCCAACTGTTGGCCAGTTCCTGCTGAACAGGCTGATATTCAGACCGTGTGTACCCAGCATTAAAAGACTCAGCTCAGTCAAGCATGAATTGTTATGTGAATTGAGCGGCTGGATGATTTTAGTGTTGATTATTGCCAGAAGAATAATAATAGCAATCAAAAAATGTTGTAAGCTGTTCAACTGATTGTTTTCCAATAGTAGTCTGGCTGAAATCATTATATCACATCATATATATATACTGACACAACATATGTTTTTATTTTTCAGGCCTGCTTACAGTGCAAACCATAAAATCCAGTTACACGGCTGAATATGGAGGTGAAATCACCATGGAGTGTCTCTTTGCAGTAAAATACATTACAAATTTCAAGGATATGACTGTTATATGGAAACACAGCATACATAAAGGGAGCAGTTCCGAAGTTGCAAAATATTCCAATGGAAAACATGTTGAAATTCTACAAGACAAAGACTATAGAGGTCGGGTGAAACTCTTATCAGATGAGCTGAAGAAGGGCCATGCCAGTTTGAGGATCATTAATGTAAAGATGACTGATGCAGGACAATATCTGTGTATTATAGCATTTCAAGGATCAGACTTTAAAGAAATCAGTCTGGAAGTACAAGGTAATGTCTATTCCAATAATTTTTGGTATGCAGTATAATAAAAAAAAAGTATTTTTCATTTAGCATTCCAATTGTAGGGTCATTTTACCTTAAGAAAGAGGCAACATCTCATCTAAGGTTGCCAGGATGTCTTGGCTTCTTACATACCTGTTTAAGTTAATAGACTACAGCTAAGAAATGTTGTGATACAAGTCAATATTTCCTTCAATCACTATACAGGTATCATGCACATACCTGCGGTGGGTGAAAACAATATGAAATCCTGTAACTAGTTGTACCTTGGGCAGGGGCGGATTGACAACTCATGGAGCCCCCGGGCAATAGGGGATCATATGGCCCCCGTGTCCTCGCCCACACCCAAAAAAGCCTATGAAAAAGCCAATGAAAGGTACCAGGGGCATCTCATGGGGCCCCCTACTGACCCTGGGCCCTCAGGCAGTGCCCGAGTGCTCGAATGGTCAGTCCGCCCCTGACCTTGGGTTATGTAGAGGAGCATATCTTGTCAAATTGCATCGAGGTCCTAGGGGTTAGCTGAGAATGAGAATGGTCACCACTTTTCACCTGTTCACTGTGTCTACATTTATGCCTACTTTTATCAGTGCTGTAGCCCTGCTATCTCAATTTCTTACATACTTTTTCCTAATGGACTGAATACTCTTTTATGCTTTCTACAGCTCCATACAAACAAATAAACACAAAAGTCACAGATGTGGTCACATCCTCAGGACAGACAATGAAGGAGCTCTCCTGTCAGTCTGTGGGATTTCCAAAGGCTGAGGTCACGTGGCTGAGCAGCAGTGGGAACATTAGTGCAACCAACAATATTAGCTATACATTAACTGCTGAAGGACTGTTCAATATCACTAGTGTGATCAGAATCTCTTCTGAAGCTAACAGGACGTTCACTTGCATATTTTGGAGTGATGCACTTCAAAATTCATCTTCAGAGAACTTTACCTTCCCAGGTACACTTTTCTATTTTTTTGTGTTCATTGTGTACGTATGCGACATACCTTATGAATGTTTTATGATCACAGAATCAATGAAGTGATTTGTTAAACTAATTAGCAGAAAGCATCTGTACAGCCTTGACGATGCCATGCCAGACCATGCCTTAAATCTTCACTGTAGGCAAGTTCCAACAATTAGTACACATTTGTGGCACTACCCCCTTAGGAGTTTTGGGTTCCCCAGACTTCCTCCAGACTTGCACTCCAGAGACAGTAAACAGTCCTTGAATTTAATTTTTTTTTTTTATTTTATTAGGGGATGATAATCTGGATGGGGATGAGGGGTACATGGGATGCCCAAGGAACTGTAAAACTGAGAACAACTTCCTGGAACTATGTACAAGTAGTCAGAAAGGGTTTTCTCTTCCCTTCTTGGAGAGCTAGCCAGCTTCTCCTTGAGTACCTCTTCAGACCCCAGATGAAATCTCCTTTTCACCAAGCTGCCTGAGGAAATCCCTGACCAAGAGGTCCCAGAAGCTGCCAACTTAAATGAAAGCAGTCAAAGATGGGGGATAGTCAAGTTTCCCACCTGAATACTTTTTCCCTTTTTTCCAGCTCAGGGGGTGACTCTCCTGCAAGCTTGTGGTTTGGTGTCTGCCTTCAGGCCATACGCTGGGCTTGCTCTTTCCCTTACTTCCCAAGCTGTCCTCTCTCAGGGGACGGTGAGGCTTAGAGATTCTCCCTTCCAGTTCCTCTGACTGTAGGTAGGCCCCTCTCCTGGACCCCCTCCCAGGCTCCACACCCCATCTTGGTTAATCTATCTTCCACCAAATTCTCCTGCTGCTGAACAGGCTGCTTGGTCACTCTTAAGGTCTGTTTTGACAGCGTGCCAAACCTCCTGCTTGGGGATTGGTCAGGATTCCTTGAGAGTGTAGACCAGTCACTCCTCACCCTTGCCCACTACTCCAAGTCTCTAGATCAGGGGGGAGTTCCAGAGAGCTGGGCTGCAGAGCCTCTCAGCCCTGACTGAAATTTGACCCCTCTCTGACTACTCCACCAGACTGCACTCAGCCTCTAACTAAAAAAAAATAGTCATCTAGCTCCCCCTAGCTACTTACAAGGGTGCTACACATAAATACTGAGCTATGAACATTTCAATGCACTAAGACCTGTCTCACAGTGCTGCGCTGTGGCTTGGCAAAGATGCAGTGTGCAAGATTTTGGTGTGCCTGCAGAAAATACATCAAAAACATATGAACTAATAGAAGGTCTATGGCAACCCATGAGTTAATTGAACAAATCCGTGGGTAATCCTGCCATCTGGTAAACCACAGGGCAGCAGTGTGAAACTGGCCTAAAACAAGGGCAAATTGTGTTTAGCCAAAAGTGTTTTTTTAACTTTGAATGGAGTGAGGAAGGAACCCCTGTTGAGGTTTCACTACTCCCCATGGCTATCCCTCCATTACTGTTCTGATAACAGTGGTTTTACTGGACAGAAAATTAACAAAAATCTCCAGAAGCAATGCAGAAAGGAACATTAAAGTGTTACTAAACCCACAACAGTAAAATCAGTCTGTTTATGCAGTAAAGCCAACAAAAAGAGAACAAACAGGGAAGGAGAAGGTGGGGGGGGGGGGGAATTCACAGGGCATAGCACAGGGAAAAAAGGACTGGGAGATCCATTTGGTCCAGTCAAGAGTATGGTCACCCTATTATTCTGGGTCTAAGATCATATGGCTGTTATACTCTATCTATTGATCCATATTTCATGAAATGTAGGGTATTATTAAAGTGTTACTAAACCCACAACAGTAAAATCAGTCTGTTTATGCAGTAAAGCATGCTTGTTATACTCACTGTGGAACCTAAGGGGTTAATCCTCTGCATTGTGTAAAAAGGCAGTTTGATCCTGTTTTCTCTGCCCCTCCACTTGTTCAAATGTCCACATCTTATCTCCTGATAAGACAAACTAAACCCATAGTCACATGCACTTCTTAGTGTGTATTGCTAGAGAGGGTTTTTTTTTTTTCTTGGGAGGGTGCATGTGATCAGCACAGGGCCAATCAGCACTGTCCAGACAGAGGTCAGGGGTTTTGCATCCTCCTAGAGCAGAAAGAAAACTCCTCCTAAAAGCTTTAACCAGTGCTCTGCTGAACACTGACAGAAGACACAAGACTGCTCTAATTGCTGATGAGAAAAGGTGTTTAGCAGGTTATATTTACAAAAATAATTGCATTTCCATGTTCTGTGTACTGTGGGAGACCAGATATAGTGAATGCAGGGTCCTGGGTTTAGTAACACTTTAAGTAGTGCAGTGAGTTTCTTATGGACCATGGTACCCATCACCCTCTGTTTCACCTCAAAGTTGAGGGTTGTTTGTTTCCAAGCTTTAGCCAACATTTGCCTGGCAGCAAGAAATATAGACTCCACTAGTTTTCTTTTGCTACATAAAGAATTTTGATCACCACAGGTTTATTGTTTATTATATAAATGAAAAATGACTGTAAATTAAATTTAAAAAAAATGTTTTAATTTCTGCTATAAAACATATCTAGCAAAATGTTTTTTTAAAAATCTAATTTCTTCATATATTTAGGCCCAAATGTATTCTGTTACACACATATATATATATATATATATATATATATACAGTTGCAAGAAAAAGTATGTGAACCCCTTGGGATTACGTGGAGTTTTGCATGAATTGGGCATAAAATGTGCTCTGAACGTCATCTAAGTCACAACAATAGAAGAACACAGTCTGCTGAACATAATACTACACAAACATTAGATGTTGCCATGGTTTAATTGCACATAACATGTAAACATTCACAGTGCAGGGAGGAAAAAGTATGTGAGGCCCTAGCTTAATGACTTCTCCCAGAGCTAATTGGAGCCAGGAGTGAGCCAGCCTTGACTCCAATCAGTGTGATGATATTGGATGTGTTGCTGACAGCTGTCCTGCCCTTAAAAAAACACACACCTGTTTTGGGTTTACTGGTTTCAAGAAGCATTGTCTGATGTGAACCATGCCTCGCAGAAAAGAGCTCTCAGAAGACCTACGATCAAGAATTGTTGACTTGCATGAAGCTGGAAAGGGTTACAAAAGTATCTCCAAAAGCCTTGAGGTTCATGTGTCCATGGTAAGACAGACTGTCTACAAATGGAGAAAGTTTAGCACTGTTGCTACTCTCCCTGGGCGTGGTCGTCCTGTAAACATGACTGCAAGAACACAGCGCAGAATGCTGCATGAGGTAAAGAAGAATCCCAGAGTGTCAGCTAAAGACCTACAGAAATCTCTGGCACATGCTAACATTTTTGTTGACACATCTACAATAAGGAAAACATTAAACAAGAATGGAGTACATGGGAGGACACCACGGAGGAAGCCGTTGCTGTCCAAAAAGAATATTGCAGCACGTTTGAAGTTTGCAAAAGAGCACCTGGATGTTCCACAGCACTACTGGCAAAATATACTGTGGACAGATGAAACCAAGATTGAGTTGTTTGGGAAGAACACACAACACTATGTGTGGAGAAAAAAAGGCACAGCACACCAACATCAAAACCTCATCCCCACTGTAAAACATGGCGGAGGGAGCATCATGGTTTGGGGCTGCTTTGTTGCCTCAGGGCCTGGACGGATTGTTGTCATTGATGGGAAAATGAATTCCAGAGTTTATCAAGACATTTTGCAGGAAAACGTACGACCATCTGTCCGCCAACTGAAGCTCCGCAGAGGATGGGTGATGCAACAGGACAATGACCCAAAGCATACAAGTAATTCAACAAAACAATGGCGGCAACAGCACAGAATATGCCTTCTGGAGTGGCCCAGTCAGAGTCCTGACCTCAACCCGATTGAAATGCTGTGGCATGACCTTAAGAGAGCGGTTCATACCAGACATCCCAAGAATATTACTACACTGAAACAGTTTTGTGAAGAGGAGTGGTCCAAAATTACTCCAGATCGTTGTGCAGGTCTGATCTGCAACTACAGGAAATGTTTGGTTGAGGTTATTGCTGCCAAAGGAGGGTCAACCAGTTATTAAGTCCAAAGGTTCACATACTTTTTCCTCCCTGCACTGTGAATGTTTACATGTTATGTGCAATTAAACCATGGCAACATCTAATGTTTGTGTAGTATTATGTTCAGCAGACTGTGTTCTTCTATTGTTGTGACTTTGATGACGTTCAGAGCACATTTTATGCCCAATTCATGCAAAACTCCACGTAATCCCAAGGGGTTCACATACTTTTTCTTGCAACTGTATATATATATATATATATATATATATATATATATATATATATATATATATGTGTGTGTAACAGAATACATTTGGGCCTAAATATATGAAGAAATTAGATTTTTAAAAAACATTTTGCTAGATATGTTTTATAGCAGAAATTAAAACATTTTTTTTTAAATTTAATTTATTGTCATTTATCATTTATATAATAAACAATAAACCTGTGGTGATCAAATACTACCAAAAGAAAACTCTATTTGTGGGAAAAAAGTAATATAAATTTTGTTTGAGTACAGTGTTACATGACTGTGCAATTACCAGTTAAAGTAGCACAGTCCCGAATAGCAAAAAATGGCTTGGTCATGTGGTCATGAAGGGGATAAAATCTCCTGGAGCTCAAGTGGTTAATGAACCCTTGGTTTCTATTCTTTGCCATAAACCCCTGTTGGAGCAAAAATACAGTGCACTACCTACTCTGGTACTATATAACAGTCAGCTCCCAGAACCAATCTAGCCATCCCTTATCTGATTTATATACAATCCTTTTCCAAATGCATTCATAAAATACATGAAAAATGCATCAAATGTAAATGCTCAAGTGTGAACCTAGCCTTATATCTTACATTTCTGTTTCAGAAATCATCAAAGAAAGACAGCACGAATGGGTATCTGCAGTTGTTGTTATAATGTTACTAATTCTATCAATTCCCATTTTGATCTTTTTATATGGTAAGATAATCAGGCTATTTCATGATATTTGTTATTGTTGCTTTTTACATCTAAAAGTGAATTTTATTTATACAGTTTTAATGGACTTTGCTTTTTTTAAATTGCCTTAGAATGTGATAAATCATTCTTCCAGGCTCAGTTAACATTTGACTGTGCAGCAAGAGAAGAGGGGATGCCTCCTCACCAGCTGTGGGGATTTTCAAACAGCTATAAAATATCAGAGAATGAAAACAAGCCCTTCTTTTGCCCCAGTTTTGCAATCAGGGGCGTAGATAAGGGGGAGGGGTCAGGGGGGTCAAAACCCCCTTACACCCAGAGCATCTGTCAATGGTGAATCAGCTAGGCTAGTGTAGCCTTTCAGGTGCAGGACTGGGACAGGAGCCGCACAGTCACTCTTTCCCTGATCATAATACATGTCAGTCCAAGTCCCAGCCTGTTAGTTTAGTATGTGGGCAGGTGCAGAGTGATGTCATGAGGGAGGGGTTTAAGAGACAGCTTCAGCTACCCTTTGGCTGAGGAGGCCTGTAGCATACAAACTGCACCACCCCCCCCAAACTGCCTTCCTGTGCAGATGCGGGATATTCAGCAGCACAGATACAGGAAGAAGCCTGTCCGCACACAAGTTACTGACCTGAACTGCAAGCAGTGAGACTCTCCTGTCCTGCAATGGTCAATAAGGTGAGAAGAGAACAAGAAAGCATTTTTCCCCAGTAGGAAATAAAGGGGAAAGGGGAGCTGCTAGAATTGCCTACTGTACACTGCATTGCTGTCCCCATTTAACAACAGTGGCTTAGCTGCAGGGGTCGAAACGGAGACCCTCCCTCCCAACCCTGGCTCCAAGGGGGCCCTTAGGCTGACAGACAGTGAATACACTGAGATAGTGAAAGCAAAGGAGAGAGCAATGTCTTCCCAAGTACTGTGCTCTCTGCCTCCCCCTATAGTGCAGTACCCGGCTATGTGCGTTGTCATTTTTAATGTATGTGTTCTCAAATCTCATGGCACTGCAGAACATTCCTCTCATCCCATGGCACTGCAGAGCATTCCACTCATCCAATGGCACTGCAGAGCATTCCACCCATCACATGGCACTGCAGAGCATTCCACTCATCTAATGGCACTGCACAGCATTCCACCCATCCCATGGCACTGCAGAAAATTCCACTCATCCCATGGCAATGCAGAGCATTCCACCCATCCCATGGCACTGCAGAGCATTCTACCCATCCTATGGCATTGCAGAACATTCCACCCATCCCATGGTACTGCAGAACATTCCACCCATCAAATGGCACTGCATAGCATTCCACCTATCCCATGGCACTGCAAAGCATTCCGCAAATCTCATGGCACTACAAAGCATTCCACCCATCTCATAGCACTGAAGAACATTCCACTCATCCAATGGCACTGCACAGCATTCCACCCATCCCATGGCAAAGCAGTGCATTGCACCCATGCCATGACACACTGCAAAGTATTCCACCCATCCCATGCCCCTGTAGAGCACAGGTGTCAAACACAAGGCCCACTGGCTGAATCTGGACCTCCAGGCCATTTCATGTGGCCCTTGCACCTCTCCTGCAGGTACCCCCTTGTTTCCGCCCCCACCTTCTCTCAGCAATTGGCAGCAGAGAGGAGACTAGAACTCCTCTGCCAAATCCTGCACCTCTCAGTGCACCTGCAGCACCCCCTCATCTTTGCCTCCCCTGGTCTCAGCATTCAGCAGACTCTGGTAACTGACTCCACTTCTCCTCTGGTCCTCCTCCAGACCCTGCACTTTCT